>NW_016108448.1:18732-20403 GCF_001604975.1 Cebus imitator
TTCCTTGTCCATTTGCCACTCCCTCTCCCTCCAATTTACCACCTACGAGGAGCCTCTATTCCTGATATACTAAAGCTCTCACGAAACGCAGAGGAAGTGGATGAGGATGAAAGTCATAAGCCTGTGACACACGGCTGTGTTGAGCAGACACAAGATCCAATCAAATAGATGGATGGTCCAAGTATGTTCTTATCCAAAGAAAGACCTCAGGCCACTAGAGGAGGTGAAATACAGTGACCCTCACAAGGAGACCTCCACCCAGAACACACGCTGCTGCAATTTTCCCACTTCACATGACCCTGAAAACCAGGACCGTTAAACCACATCCTGTGGGACACTCTGGACTGACACTTTTTTTTTAGCAGTCTCAGAACTGATACTGGTTTTTATATTTTAAATTTTTATATTTTATATTTTTTAATGATTACAGTGCTATCAGTACCTATGGATTATCCCCAATGTTGACTCGTGTGTGGCAAAGGCTAAAGTACTTCTTATCTAGACGTTTAAGAAAAAGTTTACCAAATCCTAAAAAACAATGAGCACTGAAATAGTAAAGGCCCAGCCTCAAGCAAAATAGAAGGAATCAAAAATCAAAGTGTAACAAGATAATTTTTATATCTGATAAGTTGGCAAAAATTGGCACTTTTACCAATAAATTCCAATCAATACTTAGGACTGGCATTGTAAACCGGTAGGTCCCCTCTGGAGGGCAGTGTGAAAACAATAGGTAAAAATCACAAATGCACATGATTTTGATCCAGCAATTTCACTTCTGGAAATGTATCCTGTGGTCATATGCACGCAGGAACTCAAGGGAGTCTGCATAGGGAGGCTCGCTGCAATGCTATTTGTGCATGGGAAACCACAGAGCAGGTTTCCTTTTGGACTTTTTGGTAAGAAAGGAGAGGAGCTGAGAGAGAGGAATTCTCAAGGCCGTGCTGCAGGAAGCCCCTGGCACAGGGTGAGGAAGCATCTTCAGAGCAAGGGAGAGCCAGAGAGCCAGGGGCAAGTTTGGGTCTCAGTTCCCCATGAACTTGGACCACTGTGGAAAGTGCCATCTCTCCTATAGGAGCTGCAGTAATAATCAGCATCTTACCCATCCTAGAGCCCAGAGATGGTCATGGAGCCTGTGCTTCCAGATTTGGAGCCAGAGAAGCCACAGGGACCCCTGAGACCTGAATACTGACACCGTAAATCATGGGTCTGAGAACCGTGTCACCTGTTGTTTTGGGGCCAAGAGCAGAAAGGCTCTGCAGCAGGTGCAGGCAGGGGTGTGAGTGTCCTGCTGTTGGGCCAGAGAAACTAGCAGACTCCACCATAACAGGGGATTGGGCACAGGAACTGAAACCTTGTGCTTAAGGCAAAGCTTCAGGGGAGAATCCTACTGTAGACCCATGGGATTAGCAACAAGCCTATGTCATGTGCAGTAGGGAATTATTTACATTTTGAAAACAACCTCTCCTATGTTCGTGGTCTTTGTTACATCCAGAACCATGTGAGACAGCAGTGACCACACAGCCAGACCTGCGAGATCCCCCCAGTCATGAGCTCAGGCAGGGCACGAAATGATGCACAGTGAGACGGATGTGGCTCACGTAGGATGGAGCCGGAGCAGGGCCCAAGGGCACTGTCTTCCGCAGGAGCAGGTTCTCCTCCCTATTGTCCCAG
>NW_016108448.1:23063-24130 GCF_001604975.1 Cebus imitator
TGGGTTGGTCATGGAAAAGCTCAGAGCTGAGTTTCTCTGTATTCTCCAGAGGACATAAAGGTTTTCCATTAGAATAGCAGTTGGCCTGTTTAGGATATTTCCAGAGTCACAGTCGTGGGAGAATTACCTGGGCCCACAGCCCCCACCTCCATTCCATCCCAGCTCAGGAGACAGGTGGTTAACTTTGCTCTACTTCTCCAGGAATGTCCTGATCATAAATACTTGATGTCAGACATGAGATGTCTGGTATGGGCTTAAATCCCTTTTGAAGACACATTCCAGAGCCCAGTGCAGGGGCCCTCTTCATTCCCACTCTACAGGGGACAGCACAAGCCTGGGACAGGTACATGTTCCACCCCAGGGCACAGCTCCTCAATGCTAGAGGAAAATGCCATTCTTGGGTGCTGCGTGCACATAGAGTTGTGGAAGATCCATGGGATGCGGTAAGTTTCTACCTTGGCTGTGAGTTCTAGTGCCGTGTCATAGGTGCTGTGCCTCAGTATCCCCAGGGTGCTTTCAGGACAGGGACAAATAGGTAGGTAAAGGAAACATTTGCTTCGTGAGGGAATGAGAGAAGGCTGTAAATTCCAAGACCCTGGAAGTGAATCTTTATTATAACTAAGTTGTCTTCAGTTGCTGGGAAAATGTATCAATGGATGAAAACTTAAGTCAACAGAAGATTAGTGAGCAAGCATTTTATGCCTCATTAGGAAATGAAGAGCTATGATTTGGCAGGATCCCAGGACAGAGTCGGGAACACAGAGGAGTGGCAGGGAAGGAGAAGCTGCTGTGTCTGCAGGACGGGGGCTACCAGAGCAAAGGGCAGGGAGGTGGGACACGTGTGACTGCAGAATGGGATGGCATGTGTGACCCTGGGAAGGAGAAGCCGTGTGTCTGCAGGACGGGGCCTTCCAGAGCAAAGGGCAGGGAGGTGGGACACGTGTGACTGCAGAATGGGATGCCACGTGTGACCGTGGGATGGGGGCCAGAGCAATGGGAAGAGGGAAAGTGCCTGAATCTGTGTCAGAAAAATAAGCACCATCTCCAAGAGTCAGATCTGAGAACCA
>NW_016108448.1:25042-27452 GCF_001604975.1 Cebus imitator
TTGTGAAGGAAGGACACTATTGGATTTGTGCTTTGCTTTTTCTCTTGAACATGGTGTAATAGCCGGAGCTGCAGCAGCCATGCTGAGGTCTTACATCAACAACAATGAAAGCAAAGTCAGCATTGCATTGACGGGAATGGAAAGTTAGAAATATCTGAGTTCCTATTAAACTGCTGCGCATATCTGGAAAACGACCACCAAGTACGTGCAGACTTCTTTTTGTGGGAGAAGATTGGATGCTCCCTGGTTCCTGCCACATAGAAATTCACATATCCATAGAAATAAAGCAATCAAAACAAAATAATAGAAAAAATAAACATGGAATTGTAGGCTCTATGCAGATAATCCTGGCCAGTTTCATCAGAAGCTGAGTGGTCGGATGCTGTAGATTCAGTGGTTGGAGAAGCCTCCCTGAAGAGGAGTCTGTGGAGCTCCTTTGAGGAAGGAGTGAAGAAATACGTGATGGAAATGTGTGCAGGGAGCTATGTCTGTGCCCTGCAGGGAAGGGTCTTGGGTGTGTGAGGATCTCAAGCGACGGTGGGAAGCCTGCAGGGGATCTGGGATGGAAGCCAGTTCAGGTCAGATGTGACATTTGCTCACAAGTGAAGAATTTGGGACAGGAATGATGTGTAGTGTGTGAAATTCACAGGTAATAAATTGATGATCTGAGGCAGCATAGGAAACAAAATCACTTGTGACCAGGAAGATGCTCCTGTGATGGGGACAGGGGTGGCTCACATGGGTCCAGCCCAGGTCCCAGCCCCTCCCTGGTTCACCTGGCTCTGAACACACCCAGGGGAGTGTTTCCCGGTCCCTCCCCTCACCTGATACCTACCATGTAGCCCTTTAGGGACCCACCCTGCGACCTGTGTGTCTGTCTGCTCCTGGGCCAGCTTTCTGGGGCCCCAGGTGGTGACCCAGCATTGCTTTCCCTCAAGTTCTAGAGATTTGCTAACGCAGGAGAAGAGAATTCAGGGAGTGCACTTGACAGGGAAAGGAAGGGCCAGTGAGAAGGAGTGACAATCTCAAGGTCACTGGGGAAGGAAGATGAAGAGCAGGACCAGGGAAGTCCTAGACACACAATGAAGCTCACCACTTAATGTCCTGGAACCAGCCTGGGCTTGGGGAGGGAACGTGAGTAAATCCTGAGCTGAATTTTGAGGCCCTGATGCAAACACCTTCCCCTCGCCAGCTCTTCCAGTGGCCTGTGGCGATGGCTACTTTACTTGGACATGGAGGCAGTCAGGGCCTGGGAGGGCAGCCAGCACCCTGCAATGGTTGGCTGATTGCAGTCCAAAGTAAAGACTCCAGATTTAATCAAACATCCACCTTTTAATGCAAGGGCACCAAAGACGCATCATCTCCCTCCTCCTTCATCTCCACTCAGGATACTGCAGAATCACTGGGACCCATCGTGGTAATTTTATCTACATCATATACTGTGTCCTTAGGACACTTGCTAGTCATTGCATTTGGAATAGTTTTGTCGTCTGAGCAACCACACACATTTTGGATGCATCACAACCTCTAGTCTCATTTCCCATGCTGTGCTGCTCCTTCTATGGTGTCCCCCAACCCCACAATAGGACAGCAGTTGCCATCCTCAGCTTTTTATTTACTTAATGTTAGTAATGGTATTCTTTTTTTATTGTATATTAAGTTCTGGAATACATGTGCAGAGATTGCAGGATTGTCATAGGTACACACATGCCATGGTGGTTTGCTGTCTCCATCCCTCTGTCACCTACATCAGGCATTTCTCTCAGTGTTATCCCTCCCCAACCTCCCCACCCCCACTATCCCTCCCCACCCCCCAACCCCCGAGAGACCCCAGTTTGTGACACTTCCCTCTCTGTGCCCGTGTGTTCTCATTGTTCAACGTCCGCCTATCAGTGAGAACATGTGATGTTTGGTTTTCTCTTCTGTGTCAGTTTGATGAGAATGATGGTTTCCAGGTTCATCCATGTCCGTACAAAGGACATGAACTTATTTTTATGGCTGCATAGTATTCTGTGGTGTATATGTGCCACATTTTCTTTGTCCCGTCTATCATTGATGGGAATTTGGGTTGGTTCTATGTCTTTGCTATTGTAAACATTGCTGTAATGAACATACATGTGCATATATCTTTATAATAGCTTGGTTTATAACCCTTTGGGTATGTACCAAGCAATGGGATTGCTGGGTCAAATGGTATTTCTATTTCTAGATCCTTCAGGAATCGCCACACTGTCTTCCACAATGGTTGAACTAATTTACACTCCCAAAAGCAGTGTAAAAGTGTTCCTATTTCTCCACATCCTCTTTAGCATCTGTTGCCTCCAGATTTTTTAATGATTGCCATTCTAACTGGCATGAGATGATATCTCACTGTGGTTTTGATTTGCATTTCTTTAATTACCAGTGATGA
>NW_016108448.1:29302-41222 GCF_001604975.1 Cebus imitator
CGGAATATTTTTTGTGATGTTCTCTGTATTTCCTGGACTTCAAAGTTTGCCTGCCTTTCTAGGTTCAGAAGTTCTCCTGGATAATATCCTCAAGAGTGTTTTCCAGCTTGGATTCATTCTCCCCGTCACGTTCAGGTACACCGATCAAGCATAGATTCGGTCTTTTCACATAATCCCATATTTCTTGGAGGCTTTGTTCACTTCTTTTCACTCTTTTTTTTCTAATCTTGTCTACTCTTTTTGTTCAATCCTGTATCCTCATGAACAAGTGAAATAGAACAGAGTTCTAGAAATTCCTTTTGCATCCTTGCCTACGAGGTCTATCATGTGTGCAATTTTATTGCCACTTTGGATTCATTTACTTTTCTGTTTGATATAGCATTGATTTTCTGTTTACCCCGCAGGAAATATTCACAGGATGAAGACATTGCACATTTTTCCTGCTGGGTTTAGGATTCTTCTGCATTTCATTCTGTACCTTTGTCTTTTATTGTTGAATTCAGTCAAGTTACTTGAAACCTGCTTGGATTTTCTGTTTGCTTTTAACTTTCATAGTTGAGACCTAAGTAGCCTTTTGTCTAAGGTGACATTTTCCCCAGGACTGAGGCAAATCTGGGGACTCCACTTCATGCCCTGTAACTCAGGCCTTTCCTCTGTGACTGTAGTGTGTGTGAGTGTGTGTGTGCACGTGCTCGCTCTCTGGAGTGTTCCCTCAGGTGTCTTGGGTGGTTCTTTTCTCTTTCGGGAGTTTCTTCACGCAGAAGTGAAGTGCATGAGCGCATGAATATTTGCAGACTTCAGAGTTCTCTCTTTGTGCAGCTCTCTCCTTCTTGACACTCTCCCCACTAGACTTTTTTTTTTAATGTTTTGAGTCCCTGGAATCCTACTCTGAGGGCGAGGAGTCCATGCATTAGGATTTCAGGATATACTCTCAGGAAAG
This sequence comes from Cebus imitator, assembly GCF_001604975.1. NCBI lineage: Eukaryota > Metazoa > Chordata > Mammalia > Primates > Cebidae > Cebus > Cebus imitator. The sequence goes on from NW_016108448.1 coordinate 30,243, forward strand.
AAGTGTGGGAGGCGTGACTGGGAATGTGTTACCACTGACGGCTCAGCTAGAAGGCATTTCAAGCTCACCATAAATTAAAGCACGGCTTTGGGATTAAGGCCTCAGCAGTCATTGCTCCTGAATCACATTCTGAAGGAGGCACACTTTTGCAGGAAGCCATTCTTTGCACTCAATGGCATTTTTCAGTGGGAAATTGCTATAGGAAGTCAGGAATGCCCCATGATGCCACAGTGCTCACTAGGAAAGGCTTTCCTGTTCAGAACATCAGGATGCATGGAGCTGGGGCTTGAGGGTTTCAGTTAAACATGCACAGTTCAGAGAAATAATCCAAGGTATTTGGGCCAGAGTACAGGCATTGCATTAGATTCAGTCACCACTCAAGAGGAACTCCAGAGACCATGGACACTCCATGGCTGTCTGTCTCCCTCTTACTGTCCTTCCACTAAGAACATCTTGAGCCAAGACACACTCAGTCCAAACAACACCAGAACAGCGTGGTCCTTCCAGCCTCCAATCCTATCCTGACCCACCTTCTGCAGAGCCTGCCTGGAGGGCTGGAGGGAAGGGCAGCCTGAAGGTCTCAGATCCAGGTGACCTGGGCCAGGCCTGCTTATGGCTTTGTTCACAGTCCTGCTGGGGCTGGAGAGAGAGGGTGACACAGAGAGGGAAGGGGTTTCTGTCTCACTTCTGTCTGTGTCACTGTGGGATAAGTACCACTGCTGTCTGCTGAGAAGCAGTAATAGTCAGCCTCATCCTCTGCCTGGGCCCCACTGATGGTCAAGGTGGCAGTTGTCCCCGAGCTGGAGCCAGAGAATCGCTCAGGGATCCCTGAGGGTCTTTCGCTGTCTTTATATATCACCAGCACAGGGATCTGCCCTGGCTTCTGCTGGTACCAATAAGCATATTTTTTTGGCAATGCATCTCCAGAGCAAGTGATCCTGGCCGTCAGTCCTGGTGACACTGACACGGAGGGTGGCTGTGTCAGCTCATAGGACGCATCAGAGCCTGCAAGGAAGAACAGGATAGGGAGCTTGAAGACAAAGGACCCATTCCCAGGAGACCCACCCAGAGACTGTCTACGCTTTGCTCAGGATTCAGGGCAGCCTCAACTTAGGATCTGTGGGGACTGAGCCTGGGGTCACCACCTGTGCAGAGAGTGAGGAGAGGGAGCAGGAGGGAAGTCCAGGCCATCGTGAGACACCCAGAGCTCTTCCTCCCGGGCCCACAGCACAGCTGGGCTCCCCAGGCCTCTCTTATTCCCTCTCAGGCTTTTGGGGTCAGTGTTTGGTGTTTATGCAAATTAACATCCTCTGGGACTCCTCCTGGAGAGATGTCACTCAAACCAGCTGTGGGGGCAGCACAGGCAACAGGAGAAAGGGGAAGCAGGATCTGGGGTTAGAAAATCAGCCCCAGCCTTCAAGCCCTGTGATCACAGTCACCTTCCTGGAAATTGACCTCATGCTACTGTCCCAAACCTCGCTGACCTGAAGTCTGTCCTGGGCCAGGCTCAGCAGAGCTGTGGACCTTCCAGGAGGTTGGCCATGGGGCTGATCTGGGCCCTGCTGTGAAGCCATAATGACACCTGACTCAGCAGCAGGTGCACAAGAGACCCATCATCTTCCTCCTCCTGGTCCCTCTCAGACTCAGTCCCCTCTTCTTCATTTCATCTAAATGCTGTGCTGTGTCACTAGAACACTTGCTAATTATTTCAGGAGGAATAGTTGGGTCCTTTAAGCAAGCACACAGATGTGGAGTCAACAGGCCTCTGGTCTCATTTCATCCGTGGTGCTGCTCCTTCCGTACCAACCCCCATTGCCACAAGAAGTTAACGATTGGCCCCTCAACTAGTCTGTCACCTATTTATGTTTTCCTCATCAATGTTTTATGTAAACTTGCAAAGAGCAGCAGACTCGGCTGAGAATCTAACTTTAGGCCCCATGGTCTCTATAAGGGTCCCAGGGACGTGGTCTTTGCACAGCAAGTGAGCTCCACAGGGTGAGTGGTCCCTGGTTACTCCAGCCAAGTCCCTTGTTATTGTCGTGTCACAGAGCATGGACAGCTTCGGGGTCAGAGCTGTGGCCTGAGTCAGTTGAGAACCCTCGTCCCTCTGGAGAGCATGTCCTCGAGGAGGCTGGGGGTGCCCCATGCAGGGACCGAGGCCCCAAATGCATCTTCACCCCACCCAGCTGAGATTCCCTTGAGCACGGAGCCACCCCCTGAGTCAGGGTCTGCCTGGAGCTGGAAGGAGAGGCAGAGGGAGCGGCGGTCGAGTGTATCTGGAAGTGTCCAGGACAGAGGACTCAGCTCCCCAGGACACTGCTGGACAGGGAGGAACAAGGCCCTGAGAGTGGCAGGAGGCTCAGGCAGCCATCCTGGGTGAAGGACTCAGGCCCTGGGAGCCCATTCCCTCACACTGTTAGAGCACCTTGACCTCGGGACGTCTCCCAGGGTGTCCCCTTCCTGAGGAGGCTTCACTGTGGCGGGCTTCCATCAGTGTCCTGGGGTGACACTGTGTGAGCCTGACCCTCAGAACGTGGCCACGGCAGCCCGAAGGGATAGGATGAACTGTCTTCACTTTTAAGACTGATTCTTGGACACCTGCTGACCCCCAGGCTGGGCTTCCTCTTTGCCCCCCTGGACAACCCCAGCCTGGCTCCTGACTGCTCCTGGCTGCAGCTCTGCTGCCCCCAGTTGGTGGAGGAGACTCGGCCCAGGTGACACCACAGCTCCTGTCACCTCAGAAGTTGAGGACCAGAGAGTCCAGCCCCATTCTGTGCCGGTGTGACCCAATCCACCCTGCTCAGCCCAGCACAGAGAGTTCACACACACAGTGCAGGGAGGCGGGGCAGGTGCAACTGCTGTAAAAGTGTCTCCGGGCTGAGATGCCCTCCTCTACTGGTTTTGTGCATCAGGACTAATGAGAGAGCTCTTCTGCAAAGCTTTAAAGGTCCAGAGAGATGTGCATGCCATCCTCCAGGGACCCCGACTTCCTGTGCACTTAGGAAGAAAATGGGTACACCTCACACATAATGACAGCAGCTATGATTCACCACGGTCACCTGATGTCTCCTGCACTGCAGCTTAGTTGTGAGCTAACATCACCATTGTCAGCACCGTTAATTTCAAGTTTATGCTTATTTCATTCCACCCTTCTCAGAGTTCCTGCCAGGAGCCTCGTCTGTTTTCCTGGCGAAACTGAGGCTCTCCTCTTTATTCTCAGCTGGGGGCTGCTGTTCCCACCATGCAGAAAACAAGCTCTTTTTGAGCCTCTTTCTTGGAATCCTTGCAGAGGAAAGACAAGTTCCATGTCTGAAACCCATTGAATGACACCCTCTCATTGGGATTTAATTAATAAATACAACATTCATCACTTTGCTATATTTTAATTTTGAATGAAGAAAAATGCTTCTTCAGTTCAGTATAAGCCTCCTCCCCTCACAGCAGCTAACGCTGAACCGGGGGCCTTTGGAGTAGAACTTAACCAAGGTGGGGAGGGAGGGGGCATGAGGACCAGGCAGGCAGCAGGGATGTGTCCCACGGACACACTGACATCCCCCATCATGGACTAGGAATAGGCTTATGTCCTGTGGGGGCTTAGCTTGGGGGCAGCGTCGGTGCAGAGAGTGAGGAGGGGTAGCAGGCGAAGGGTCTAGGCCATGGTGAGTCATCCCAGAGCTTTGTCTTTGGGGCCCACAGCTGAGCCTGGTTTCCTCAGGCCTGCTCCACACTCTCAAAAGTCCCAATGAAAATGCACCCTCTGTCGCGCTGGACTGGAGAGAACTCGGCAGGCTTCAGGGTGCGCTTCATGTGTTTGGTTCATATGGAATTATTCTTCTCCTCATATCTCATATGGGAGTGATCGTCAGTGCTTATTTGAACAATCTTACAGGTATGACAGGAATCCCATACCCACGGTTTTCTGTGAAGCTCAAAGGGATGAAGGGTGTCTCTGTGTTTCCAGGACCCTGGCCATTGCTGTGTCTGAGTCCCCGTTCTGCTGTTCTGTCAGGACCAGGCAGGGGCGTACATGTGGCCCACCCTGGACAAGGTTGCATATAAGCATGACAATATTTGATGAGACTGACTCACCGCTGACTACAGCCCATGCTACGCCTGTTTGTGGGTCTTGCCCACGTGAACTCGTTTAACCCAGAAGCATGTCTGAGGGAGGCAGTAAGTGAGGAAAATAAAAAAATTTTGAGTTTGGGACATTTGACACTGGCAGCACTCCCTGGTCACACCAGTATGCACATGTACACACATGTGCACACACTTACACACAGGTATACACAGCACATTCCCACACACACAGGTGCACCCATTTACACACCTGCACACACTCCCAAACAGGGGAGTACACCTGGGCACACTCCCACACATAGGCACACGTATTTGCACACCGTCACACATTCTCCCTCATGCCTGGGCACACTCCTGCACATGGGTGTCCCCATTTACACAGCTGTGCACACTCCTACACACATGGATGGGTCCCTTTACACACCTGGGCACAATCCTACACATGGGCACACACATTTGCACACCTGCATACACTCACAGGCACGCCTGTACACACTCCCACACACAGGCACCCACATTTACATGCCTGTGCACACTCCTGCACATGAGCACAACCCTGGGCACACTTTCACACATGGGTACACACCTGGGCACACTCCTGTACATGGGCAGCCTTGCACACTGCACTGTTTTGTGCACAGGAGAAAGGGAGCCCGTCTTCCAGCCTGCAGTCCTGTTCTGTGGGCCTGCAATTGCAGGGACCTGAACCATCCTGAGAGACATCAGAGCGACTTTGTCTTGTCTACACTCGGTGATGCACGTTACTTTCCCACTTGCCTTCCCACAGCTGGCCTTGCTTGTGACATCCTGGTGCTGAGAGGAGATGTTCCGTTTTGCAGGGTCAGGACAATCTGCTCAAGATTTACAATCAATTTGTGACCTGTGGCCATTTCCAGTGGGCAGCATGGAGGCCTGGATGGGCAGGAACAGATGGATGGACATTAGGGCTGGGCCGGTGCCACTGAAAGAAGAGACCCTGGGGTCAGAGAGCAGGGGAACCTCCTACTGTTTACTCTGGGTCAGTCCATTGAGCACAACCAGGAGTCAAATGGGCTCTTAGGATGCAAAGGCCACAGCAGCACTGACCTGGGCTCAGGGTAACCATGAACTATGGTCAGAGGAGAGGAGCAGATAAACTCTCTGCTTATCTGAGGCCCTGGTCATATAGGGATGGCCAAAAACTCTAGGGCCAGAAAAACTTAAACACCCTTAGATGAGCTCAGCTGTGTCTTCTCACCCCCTGACTCTCGCCGCCTCGTGCATGACATTTCAAACCTGGATTCTGCAAACTCCTCCCTTAGCTCTCTAGTAGACTTCACCTTGAAACCGTTTCTGAGACATGGTGAGAGTTAGCGGGAGAACGCCCAGGGATGCTCGCCTGCACCCCTAGATCTACTTTTAAGTCATTAAAGTCTCTCTTTTCCTAACCCCCTGGAACCCTCTGCACTGCTTTCCCTCCATCCAGGTCCAGTTTTCACGAGTGATCAGGAATAATTGCTGCCAACTCAGGAGCAGCTGGGGTGTGCGCGACTCTGCGTGATGCACTTTACAAACGTGATTAAGTTATGTCCCTGCAGCCTGCCATATACTTTAGGTTCCCTGTGGGTCGAGAGTGATCTTGAGTATAAGGAAGAAGAATGTTCCATGGAATGTTTCCTTACACACACACACAGACACACACACACACACACACACACAGAAGGATAATTTGGAGCATATACATATTTCCACCAAAAAGGTCCTGTTCTTTTTCTGGCAACTTGCCTTGGGCTCCTTACAGTTTAACATCTCAAGCTCTTTTCCTTATCCCATCGTTAAATTCTGTTCTAGACTTTTCATGGATTATAAAAACATTCAATACATTTAAAACGTAAACTGTTTATTCATTTATTCATTTGCTATTCTCAGAACTTCCCTGTTCTCTTCTGTTTCGGCTTCAGTCAAGTGCTGATACGAGCACCCTTCTCTCGGAGTCTGCACTGGATATTCCAGCTCTAATACAAACTTTCTTGCCCACTTGCCCCTCCCTCTGCCTCAGACTTTGCCTTAGGAGGAGTCTATTCCTGACATATGAAAGCTCTCCCAAAACTCAGAGCAAGCAATGCAGATGCATGTGCTGTGATTGTGACACCGGGCTGTCTTTGGCAAACCCATGATCCAATCAAGTAGATGAAGTGAGTACGTTCTTATCTAACGACAGACCTTGGACCAGCTGAGGAAGCATCTTCAGAGCAAGGAGGGAGCCTGAGAGCCCAGGGCAGGTTTTGGTCTCAGTTCCCCATGAACCTGGACCACTGTGGAGAGTGTCACTGCCTGCGTATGAGCTGCAGTAATAATCAGCCTTGTCCTCAGCCTGGAGCCCAGAGATGGTCAGGGAGGCCGTGTTGCCAGACTGGGAGCCAGAGAAGCGATTAGGGACCCCTGAGGGCCGATTACTGACATCACAAATCATGAGTTTGGGGGCTGTGCCTGGGTGCTGCTGGTACCAACACACAGCATTATAACCCCCAACATCACTGCTGGTTCCAGTGCAGGAGATGGTGACCGACTGTCCAGGAGACTCGGACACTGAGCGAGGCTGAGTCAGGGCAGACTGAGCCCAGGACCCTGGAAAGAGGAAGAAACACACTCTAGTGAGTCAGTGCTGGGCCCAGGTGAGCCTGAGGAGCAAGAGACCAAGGATCGGCCCAGAGGTCCCTGGGGTCCCTTCCCTGGAGGTGTCACCTGTGCCCTGACTGAGGAGAACGAGGAGGAGCAGATTCCAGGCCATAGTGGAGAAGTCCCCAGAGCGCTGCCTCCTGAGACCCCAGCACTGGGCCTGCCCCCAGCCCTGTCCTATCTCCTCTGCCTCAGAGGAGGGCGGGGCCTCCATGCAAATCTGGGTCCTGAGCTCCATGCCTGACCCCACCCTCACCTGGGTCTGGGCTCAAAGATTTCTGTTTCCCTAGACAGTGCAGCTCAGCTGAAGAGAAGAAAGTCTTTGTTTGTCTATTCTGATGGCAAGTACTTAATTTTTTTGTACCTGATTTTCTCAGGAGAGAAAGATCTGCGGAAGCCCCTCACCTGAGTGAGCTCCTGGCCCTCCGTGTCTCTGCTGTGTGGTGTCTGTGTCTCTGTGACTCCCAGGCCTGGGCACACCCTGCAGTGCCCTCTGCTGGGCACCCACCTGCAGGCTGTTGCTACTGTCAGGAATGGGGCTGGCCACCCCGTGGAACCCTCTGCTGGGTGTCCTTGGTCTCTGGTCTCCCCAGCTGCGGCCTGGTCCATCCCCACCCCCACCCCACGCTCTGTGCTGAGGCATCTGCAGCACCGAATCCCTGGAGCACGTCAGCCACCCCAGGAAATGCACCCACATCCACACGGGAAAATGTGGGGGGGACCCTGTGGAGGGAACAGGGAGCAGCGACAGGGCCACAGCCCTGAGCCGGAATCTGCTGCTCCCAATCCTGCCCTTCCCACTCACCAGCAGGTGACTCGGCCTTCCCAGCCTCTAGTTCTCAGCCTCAGAAATGGGGACCACAGAGTCCACTCTGCACACGGGTGATCCATGGGGATATGACGCAGCAGGACAAAGGGAGTTTGCTAACAGGCCTTTCTGTGTGCACCAGAGTGATATGTACCGTGAATGGTTGATTTATTGAAAGATTTATTTCCATTTTGCTGTGATTGAGGTGTCAGGTCACAGAGATGCATGTTTCCTGCTTTCTTGATTTCCCCCGTCTGAGCACGTCCTCGGGGCAAACTACAGCTGAACTCTTTCAACCCTGCAACACTGAAGACACACAGATACTTGATAAATGCATTTTTGTTTGTTTTTCTCAAAATACTTTTAATCTTTTTTCATCCTTCCCCATTATCTATGACAAAATTCTTTTCATATTTCATATTAAAATAAATATTAAGAGATTCAGATTTAATTTAAATATTATAAGATACACTATCCTGTCTTCCCACCTGGATTCATCTCTGAAACCCTGGCAAGTGCATGGAACAGCTCTCTGAGCACCAGGAAAGGAAATCGCCGTACTCAGCAGTTTGGGATAGCCCCAGCAGGTGAACTTCAACAGAGTCAGTGTGAGACTCCTGGATTTCCTCAGTGTCCCCTGGCTGGGATTCCAGACAGCCCCAAACCTGAAGGGGCACAAACCTGAAAACAAAAAGAAGTCCAGAAAGCCCTCTTGTTCAGGATTGAAGAGAGGAAAGGAAACTTCTTTGGCTCAAAGTGAAGGCTCAGTCCCCTGCACAAGCAGTGGTTCACCGCTGTGTTCTCATCTCTCTTACACCAGCGCCTCTCCCTGGGTTCACACTGATGTCCTGTGGGTGCACATGGGGCTTCCTGCACCAGGTCACTCCACAGCCCCTGTACCCTGGAGGGGGAGAACCAGCACTGTTCAGTCCCAATATGATGTGAGCCTCGTGGGAATCCCACTGTCTGGTCACCGCATTAGAAATACAAAGAGAAGAAGCAAATGAGTTTCAATAGCATATTTTATTTACCTAGCATGTCAAAAATATCATCACTTTCATATGTAATCTAAGTACAATAATTTATGAGAAATTTTCAACACTTTGCATGGCTATTATTATTATTTGAAAAGTGTGATGTGAATGGCCTTCCTTTTTACAAGGATGAGCTGTGGTGGCTTTTTAAGTGTCAAAATTGATAGGCCGAAGGAGGGGTGAAGAGAATAATTTATTTGCACAGGATGTGAAGGGTGGAGGTGGGCGGTGTCCATCTCCCTCAGAGCTCAGAGCACCTGGATTCCCACATCTCCAGGCTCCTGCTTCAGGAGGGCCCAGAGTGACAGCCTTTTCCCACGGTCGGGATGCACACTCATCCCTTATGCCAGGAGCCTTGAGTCGTTTGGCCGAAGGTACCCCCAGGTACCCCAGGGCAGCCCAGGGCAGACCCTACCAGGCCACACCTCACCAGTGGTCCCATCTGGGCCACATCTGCATGTTGTCCTTGTCCAGCTGGAGCCTCTGGAGTTCCTCAAAGCACAGGCACATGGTGAGGGGCCTGTAGTCTCAGAGACTTTCTGGGTGCAGTGTTTTTAGGCTGGAATTATTTAAATTCAGTGAGGCTGTTTCCATGTGTGGAAATTCCAGGAAAATGACTGTCATTGGTGAATCTTTCTTCTTTTCCAGCTCATCTCCATGTGCAGCAATGCAGGACCTTCCAGGGCGCTGATGATGCCGTGCCAGCACCAGGGGAAGAGCCCCCTTCAGGGACAATACTGGAGCTAGAGGCAGCTCCTGCCCCTGTCCTAAGGAGCTGCCTGGCATTGTGGCACCTGCTCTAGCCACTGGCCTCAGCCCTGGAGCTGAAAGCACGACTGGAGCAAGAGGTGGGAGAGAGGGGGTGGCCATCCTGGCCCCAGCCAGCAGCTCCCCTGCTGCCCTGTGTCCTGGACACAGTGGGAGACATGGAGGCCAAGACCAGGGTGTGTGGCCTGGGCTCCTCTGCTTCAATGGAGAGAGGCTTCTGTCATTTGGCTGAGCTGCAGCCCTGCAGCTGAAGGACCTGCTGCTGCTGGGGTTGTTTGCTGCCTGCAACAGGCGCTGGAGAGCAGGAAAAGAAGCCTGGGAGGAGGGGTCCCTAATGTCAGATGGTGTTTTTGAGGCTATCCTGAAAATCTCTGGTAGTCATATCTCTTTGTTGTGGTTGTTTGTACGATGAAATTACCACCTAATCAACTGTTATTGGAAACCTTTCAGGTACGGTTTTTAGAAGACCTTGACCTACTTTTGGTTTTTTTTGCTCTCTGGTTTATTGTGGAAAGAGGGATCATTTTGGTTCATTCCTTCTGCAGATCAATTGCCTTTTGCCATCAAAGATTTGGCATCACAGGGTTTCCAAAAATTACGTGTACAAGTCGGTATGTTGGTACTTTAGCTAATCTGCGTGTCAAAACAATGTCATAGACTAGGTCACAGAGAAACAAATTTATTTCTCATGGTTCTGGAGATGGTAAAATCCAAGGTCACGTGGTCAGCAGATACCATGTCTGGTGAGGGCTTGCTCCTGGTTCGTAGACTGCCATCTGTTTACTGTGTCCTCACATGACAGAAGGAATCAGGGAACTCCCAGCAGTCCCTTTGATAGGGACACTGATCCCATTCATGGGGGCTCTGCTTTCATGACCTAATCACCTTCTAAGGCCTCATTTTCAAGTCCCATCACATAGAGAATTAGATTTTAACACAAGAATTTGAGGGGACAATAAGATTTGATCTATAGCATCAGGTCACCCTGTGCCCTTTGCACCTACAGGAAATTTCTGATCTTCTATAACTATTTGCTGGTGGCTCTGGGTTGAGGGAAATATTGAATTGCAGCTCTTGATTCAGCTCGGTCGAAACTTAAATTCTCCATTTGCCCACATAACTTGTTCATGGGACACAGGGAACTTTAGTGGCAAATGGCCATTTGGAATTTTAGGAGGATTGATGGCGGAGGGCTTGGGACATGGGTGAGAAGTGGAGGGAGGAGAAGATGAAGGTGCAGAGGAGAGACAGCAGAATGTGAAAGGGGAAGGGGAACTCTGGATATAAGTGTCAGCTAGAGGGCAAGGAAGGTGATTTTTCCTGCATTCTAAACCCCGATCCAATATCAAGTCAGCACCACCTGAGGAATACATTTTTTCAATGCATAGTCCTAGGTTCTGGAAATTTCGATTTTATAAATCTGAAGGTGTGCCAATTTATATGTATTCATGATAAGAATTTTGGATAATTCTGATAAAATTAGACAACAAAGCAGAGCTTGATAACCACTGGTCTGGGACCCAAATCCGGAAGACACTTGATTATATAAAATAATCATGGAAAACTGAGGAGGAATTGTTTATTTAAAAATGCTTGCATGTAATTCAACTCTTCCTGGACATGTAGTTTGGC
>NW_016108449.1:0-7457 GCF_001604975.1 Cebus imitator
TAGCAGAATGGATGTCAAGCTCTACATTAAACTTACAGAGTTAAACTGATGTGTGAGTGCCACAGTTCAGAAATCTTTTCTTTGGAGAATCTAGAAACAGATATTTCCAGCCATATACAGGCATATAAGAATTAGCAGTGAGACTGTGTTTAAAACACAGGAGAAACGTTTATTTCAAACTGCTCTGTTATGTGTTCGTTCATCTTAGGAAGTTGCATCTATGTTTAGATTCAGCAAGTTGGAAACATGTTTCTTCTAAAAGTTGGGTTAGGATCTTCCAGAGTGAATGGGAGTGTAGGATGTAGTGAGAAATCTCTTGCTCTAAAAGAAAAAAGCTGCTATCTAGCAGAATCGTGGTCAAGCTGTACAGTCACCTTACAGAGTTAAACTGATGTGTGTGTGCAGCACTTCAGCAATCCTTTCTTTGGAGAATCTAGAAATAGATACTTCCAGCCGTATACATGACTAAAAGAATTAGCAGTGAGACTGCGTTTAAAACACAGGAGAAAAGTCTATTTCAAACTACTCTGGTTTGTGTTCGTTCATCTTAGGGAGTTGCATCTATGTTTAAATTCACCGAGTTAGGAACACGTTTATTCTAAAAGCTGCGTTTGGATATTCCAGAGTGAATGGGAGTATAGGCTGTAATGAGAAATATCTTGCTCTAAAACAAAAACGCATGTATCTAGCAGAATGGTTGTCAAGCTGTACAATCAACTTACAGAGTTAAACTGATGTGTGTTTGCAATAGTTCAGAAATCTTTTCTTTGGAGAATCTAGAGACAGATATTTCCAGCCATATACAGGTATATAAGAATTAGCAGTGAGACTGCATTTAAAACACAGGAGAAAGGTCTATTTCAAGATGCTCTGTTTTGTGTTCGTTCAACTTAGGAAGTTATATCTATGGTTAGATTCAGCGAGTAAAAAACACGGTTCTTCTAAAACCTGCGTTTGGATATTCCAGAGTGAATGGGAGTATAGATTGTAATGAGAAATATCTTGCTCTACAACAAAAATGCAGCTATCCAGCAGAATTGTTGTCAAGATGTGTAATCAACTTACAGAGTTAAACTGATGTGTGTGTGCAGCAGTTCAGTAATCCTTTCTTTGGAGAATCTAGAAACAGATATTTCCAGCCATATACAGGCATATAAGAATTAGCAGTTAGACTGTGTTTAAAGCACAAGAGAAATGTCTATTTCAAGCTGCTCTGTTTTGTGTTCATTAAACGTAGGAATTTACATCTATGGTTAAATTCAGCGAGTAAGAAACACGGTTCTTCTAAAACCTGCGTTTTGATATTCCAGAGGGAATGAGAGTATAGGGTGGAATGAGAAATATCTTTCTCTAAAACAAAAACGCAGGTATCTAGCAGAATGATTGTCAAGCCGTACAATGAACTTACAGAATTAAACTTTTGTGTATGTGCAGGAGGTCCGAAATCCTTTCTTTGGAGAATCTGGAAACAGATATTTCCAGCAATATACAGGCATATAAGAATTAGCAATGAGACTGCGTTTAAACACAGGAGAAACGTCTATTTTAAATAGCTCTGCTTTGTGTTCATTCACCTTAGGAAGTTCCATCTATGTTTAGATTCAGCGAGTTACAAACACGTTTCTTCTAAAAGCTGCGTTTGGATATTCCAGAGTGCATTTTAGTATAGGCTGTAATGAGAAATATCTTGCTCTAAAAAAAACACAGCTATCTAGCAGAATGGTTGTCAAGCTGTACAGTCAGACTACAGAGTTAAACTGATGTGTGTGTGCAGCAGTTCAGACATCCTTTCTTTGGAGAATCTAGAAATAGATAATTCCAGCCGTATACAGGCCTAAAAGGATTAGCAGTGAGACTGCGTTTAAAACACAGGAGAAAAGTATATTTCAAACTGCTCTGGTTTGTGTTCGTTCATCTTACGAAGTTGCATCTATGTTTAGATTTACCGAGTTAGGACCACGTTTCTTCTAAAACCTGCGTTTCTATATTCCAGTGTGAATGGGAATATATGCTGTAACGACAAATATCTTGCTCTAAAACAAAAACGCAGCTATCTAGCAGAATGGTTGTCAAGCTGTACAATCAACTTCCAGATTTAAATTGATATGTGTTTGTGCAGCCATTCAGAAATCCTTTCTTTGGAGAATCCAGAAACAGATATTTCCAACCACATACAGGCATAGAAGAATTAGCAGTGAGAATGCTTTTAAAACATAGGAGAAAAGTCTATTTCGAACTGCCCTGTTTTGTGTTCATTGACCTTAGGAAGTTGCATCTGTGTTTAGATTCAGCGAGTTAGAAACACATTTCTTCTAAAAGCTGCGTTTGGATATTCCAGAGTGAATGGGAATATAGGCTGCAATGAGAAATATCTTGCCCTAAAACAAAAACGCAGCTATCTAGCAGAATGGTTGTCAAGCTGTACAATCAACTTACAGAGTTAAACTGATGTGTGTGTGCAGCAGTTCAGAAATCCTTTCTTTGGAGAATCCAGACACAGATATTTCCAGCCATATACATGCATATAAGAATTAGCAGTGAGACTGCGTTTAAAACACAGGAGAAGCTTTTATTTCAAAGTGCTCTGTTTTGTGTTCGTTAACCTACGGAAGTTGCATATATATTTAGATTCAGCGAATTAGAAGCATGTTTCCTCTAAAAGCTGCGTTTGGCTATTCCAGAGTAAATGGGAATATAGGCAGTAATGAGAAATATCTTGCTCTAAAACAAAAAGGCAGCAATCTAGCAGAATGGTTGTCGAGCTGTACAATCAACTTCCAGAGTTAAACTGATGTGTGTGTGCAGCAGCTCAGAAACACTTTCTTTTTAGAATGCAGAAACAGATATTTCCAACCATATACAGGCATATATGTACTAGCAGTAAGACTGCGTTTAAAACACAGGAGAATCATCTATTTCAAACTGCTCTGTTTTGTGTTCATTCACCTTAGGAAGTTGCATCTATGTTTAGATTCAGCGAGTTAGAAACACTTCTCTTCTAAAAGCTGCGTATGGATATTCCAGAGTGAATGGGAGGATTGGCTGTAATGCGAAATATAAAAAAAAAAAAAAAAACGCAGATATCTAGCAGAATGGTTGTCAAGCTGTAAATTACAGTTAAACTGATGTGTGTGTGCAGGACTTCAGAAATACTTTCTTTGGAGAATATACAAACAGATATTTCCAGTCATATACAGGCATATAAAAATTAGCAATGAGACTGCATTAAAAACACAGGAGAAACGTCTGTTTCAAACTGCTCTGTTTTGTGTTCGTTCAACGTCGGCAAATGCATCTATGTTTGGATTCAACGAGTTAGAAACACGTTTCTTCTAAAAGCTCCGTTTATATATTTCAGAGTGAATTTCAGTATAGGCTGTAATGAGAAATATCTTGCTCTAAAACAAAAATGCAGCTATCAAGCAGAATGGTTGTCAATCTGTACAATCAACTTACAGAGTTAAACTGATGTGTGTGTGCAGCAGTTCAGAAATTCTTTCTTTGGAGTATCTAGAAACAGATGTTTCCAGCCATATACAGGCATATAAGAATTAGCAGTGAGACTGCATTTAAAACACAGGAGAAACGTCTGTTTCAAACAGCTCTGTTTTGTGTTGGTTCACTTTTGGAAGTTGCATCGATGTTTACATTCAGTGACTTACAAACACGTTTCTTATGAAAGCTGCGTTTGGATATTCCAGAGAGAATGGGAATATAGACTGTAATGAGAAATATCTTGCTCTAAAACAGAAACGCAGCTATCTAGCAGAATGGTTATCAAGCTGTCCAATCAACTTACAGAGTTAAACTGATGAGTGTGTGCAGCAGTTCTGAAAACTTTTCTTTGGAGAATCTAGAAACAGATATTTCCAGCCATATACAGGCATATAAGAATTAGCAGTGAGACTGCGTTTAAAACACAGGAGAAACGTCTATTTCAAACTGCTCTGTTTTGTGTTCTTTCACCTTAGGAAGATACATCTATGTTTAGATTCAGCGAGTTACAAACACTTTTCTTCTGAAAGCTGATTTTGGATACTCTAGATTGAATGGGATTATAGGCTGCAATGAGAAACATCTTGCTCTAAAACAAAAACGCAGATATCTGGCAGAAAGTTTGTCAAGCTGTACAATCAACTTACAGAGTTAAACTGATGTGTGTGTGAAGCAGTTCAGAATTCCTTTCTTTGGAGAACCTAGAAACAGATATTTCCAGCCATATACAGGCATATGAGAATTAGCAGTTAGACTTCGTTTAAAACACAGGAGAATCGCCTATTTCAACCTGCTCTGTTTTGTGTTCGTTCACATTAGGAAGTTGCGTCTCTGTTTAGATTCAGCGAGTTAGAAACACGTTTCTTTTAAAAGCTGCTTTTGGATATTCCAGAGTGAATGGGAGTTTAGGTTGTAATGAGAAACATCTTGCTGAAAAAAAAAAAACGCACCTATATAGCAGAATGGTTGTCAAGCTGTACAATCAAATTCCATAGTTTAACTGATGTGTGTGTGCAGCAGTTCAGAAATACTTTCTTTTGATAATCTAGAAACAGGCATTTCCAGCCATATACAGGCATATAAGATTTAGAAGTTAGACTGCATTTAAAACAAAGGAGAATCATCTATTTCAAACTCCTCTGTTTTGTGTTCATTCACCTTAGGAAGTTGCATCTATGCTTATATTCAGCGAGTTAGAAACACGTTTCTTCTAAAAGCTGCGTTTGGACATTCCAGAGTGAATTGGAGAATAGGCTGTAATGAGAAATATATTGCTCTAAAACAAAAATGCAGCTATCTAAGAGAATGGTTGCCGAGCTGTACAATCAACTGACAGAGTTAAATTGACGTGGTTGTGCAGCAGTTCAGAAATCCTTCCTTTGGAGAATCTAGCAACAGATATTTCCAGCCATATACAGTCATATAAGATTTAGCAGTGAGACCATGTTTAAAACACAGGAGAAGCGTCTATTTCAAACTCCTCTGTTTTATGTTCGTTCACCTTAGGAAGTTGCATCTATGCACACACACATCAGTTTAACCCTGTAAGTTCATTGTACAGCTTGACAACCATTCTGCTAGTTACCTGCGTTTTTGTTTTAGAGCAAGATATTTCTCATTACAGCCTGTACTCACATTCATTCTGGAATATCAAAACGCAGCTTTTAGAAAAAAACATGTTTCTAACTCGCTGAACTAAACATAGATGCAACTTCCTAAGGTCAGCGAACACAAAACAGAGCAGTTTGAAATAGATGTTGCTCCTGAGTTTTAAAATCAGTCTCACTGCTAATTCTTATATGTCTTTATACGGCTGGAAGTATCTGTTTCTAGATTCTCCAAAGAAAGGATTTCTGTAGTGCTGCAAGCAAACGTCAGTTTAACTCTGCAGTTGATTGTACAGCTTGACAACAGTTCTGGTAGATAGCTGCGTTTCTGTTTTAGAGCAAGATATTTCTCATTATAGCCTATTCTACCATTGACTCTGGAATATCCAAACGCAGCTTTTAGAAGAAACATGTTTCTAACTCGCTGAGCCTAAACATAGTTGCAACTTCCTAAGGTCAACGAACACAAAACAGAGCAGTTTGAAATCGACGTTTCTTCTGTGTTTTAAACGCAGTCTCACTGCTAATTCATATATGCCTGTATATGGCTGGAAATATCTGTTTCTGGATTCTCCAAAAAAAGGATTTCTGAACTGCTGCACACACACATCAGTTTATCTCTAAAAGTTCATTGTACACCTTGACAACAATTCTGCTAGATAGCTGCGTTTTTGTTTTAGAGCAAGATATTTCTCATTACAGCATATACTCCCATTCAATCTGGAATAACCAAACGCAGCTTTTAGAAGAAACGTGTTTGTAACTCGCTGAATCTAAACATAGATGCAACTTCCTAAACTGAAGGAACACAAAACAGAGCACTTTGAAATAGACTTTTCTCCTGTGTTTTAAACGCAGTCTCACTGCTAATTCTTATATGCATGTATATGGCTGGAAATATCTGTTTCTAGATTGTCCAAAGAAAGGATTTCTGAAATGCTGCATACACACATCAGCTTATCTCTATAAGTTGATTGTACAGCTTGACATCCATTCTGCTAGATAGCTGCGTTTTTGTTTTAGAGCAAGATATTTCTCATTACAGCCTATACTCCCATTCACTCTGGAATAGCCAAATGCAGCTTTTTGAAGAACCGTGTTTGTAACTCGATAAATCTAAACATAGATGCAACTTCCTAAGGTGAATGAACACAATGCAGAGAAGTTTGAAAAAGATGTTTCTCCTGTGTTTTAAACGCAGTCTCACTGCTAAGTCTTATATGCCTGTATATGGCTGGATATATCTGTTTCAAGATCCACCAAAGAAAGGATTTCTGAACTGCTGCACACACACATCAGTTTTACTCTGTACAGTTTGACAAACATTCTGCTAGATAGCAGCATTTTGGTTTTAGAGCAAGATATTTCTCACATTACAGCCTATACTCCCTTTCACTCTGGAATATGCAAAAGCAGCTTTTAGGATAAATGTGTTTGTAACTCGCTGAATCTAAAGAGAGATACAACTTCATAAGGTGAACGAACACAAAACAGAGCAGTTTGAAATAGAATTTTCTCCTTTTTTTTAAATGCAGTCTCACTGCTAATTCCTATATGCCTGTATATGGCTTGAAAAATCTGTTTCTAGATTCTCCAAAGAAAGGATTTCTGAACTGCTGCACCCACAAATCAGTTTAACTCGATAAGTTGATTGTACATCTCGACAACCATTCTGCTATATAGCTGCGTTTTTGTTTTAGAGCAATATATTTGTCATTACAGCCTATACTCCCATTCACTCTGGAATATCCAAAACAGCTTTTAGAAGAAACGTGTTTGTAACTCGCTGAATCTAAACAGAGATGCAACTTCCTAAGGTGAACGAACACAAAACAGAGCAGTTTGAAATAGATGATTCTCCTGTGTTTTAAATGCAGTCTAACTGCTTATTCTTATATGCCTGTATATGGCTGGAAATATCTGTTTCTATATTCTCAAAAGAAAGTATTTCTGAACTGCTGCACACATACATCAGTTCAACCCCAGAAGTTGATTGTACAGCTTGACAACCATTCTGCTAGATAACTGCGTTTTTGTTTTAGAGCAAGATATTTCTCATTGCAGCCTATACTCCCATTCACTTTGGAATATCCAAAGCAGCTTTTAGAAGAAAAGTTTAGTTTTGCTTGGTCCAGGTCTGAGTTCAATTCCTTTATGTCCTTGTTGATTTTCTGTCTGGTTGATCTGTCTAATGTTGACAATGGGGTGTTAAAGTCTCCCACTATTATTGTGTGGGTGTCTAAGTCTCTTTGTAAGTCATTAAGAACTTGCCTTATGTATCTGGGTGCTCCTGTATTGGGTGCATATATATTTAGTATTGTTAGCTCTTCTTGTTGCATTGATCCTTTTACCATT
>NW_016108449.1:8812-22887 GCF_001604975.1 Cebus imitator
TTTCTTGGTTTTCCTTCTTACAGTCTAGCCTCTCTGCTGTAGGTCTGCTGAGGTTCACTCTAGGCCCTGCTTGCCTGGGGTTCACCTGCAGCAGCTGCTGAACAGCAAGGGTTGTTACCAGTTTTCTTCTTCTGCTATCTTTGTCCCAGACGGATACCCGCCTAGTGTCAATCTGATCTTTTATGAGGTGTCTTTTTGGATATATAGGGGTCAGGGAGCTGCTTAAGGAGACGGCCTCTTCTTTATAGGAGCTCAAGGGGTGAGCTGTGAGTTCTGTTGTTGTTCATTCAGAGCTGCTGGGCAGGTACTTTTAGGTCTGCTGCAGCAGAACTCAAAAACTGCTTTTTGTTCCCAGGCGCTCTGTCCCAAGGATTGAGGGCTTTATTTATGAGTTTCCATTATGCTTCCACCTTCTTTTTCTTTATTTCCTTCAGACCTGCCCAGCCCAGCAAGGAGGCAGCCTAGTCACTGTCAGCCTATAGCAGCTTTGCTGAGTTGCTCTGTGCTCCGCCCAGCTGCCAAGTGAACTTACCTGCAGTCCTGTTTATATGTGTGTAGTTAGAACTGCTTTGGCGATGGGGGCCCGCCTCTGTTGAGGCGGAGTCGCTTTGCTGTGGCGGGTTGCATCGGCAATGGCAGGCTGCCTCAGCAATGGTGGGTTGCCATGGCAACGGCGGGCTGCCTCGGTAATGGTGGACGCCCCTCCCTCACAGAGCTGGACCGTCCCGGGTTCAGCTGCGCTTGCTGTGAAACTCTCAATCCAGTGTTTCTTCTTGCTGTTCTTTTGTGGGTGTGGGGTCAGCAGAGCCTGATCGCCTATCTCCCTGCCTAAGAGCCTTTCATAAGTTGGTGTTGCAGTCACCTGTTGAAGAGCCTCCGGGGTCTGTTTGTTTTCCCATGCAGCCACTCACTGCCCTGGCTTAAATAGCGGCACTGATGTTTGTGGAGCCTTTTTTTTTTTTTGGCCTGGAGTCTACTGTCCTGGTTCTCTGCTCAGTCCCCTTTTTGAACTGGCGATTGGGCAACTACCCGTGGCGCTATTGACCAGCCAAAAAGGCACCCGGACTGGTGGATTTTGTACAGAGAACTGCTGCTCCGGGGCGCCAACAAAGCAGCTGCGTGGGGAAAAGCAGCGGCGCTGTCTGGCACAGCCGCGCTGGCCGAAACAGCCTCGCTGGCCGAAACAGCCTCACTGGTGACCTGTGGTGCTACTCTGCCAGGGAATTTCCTAGTCTGTGGGCAATAAAAATGCGGCATCCACTCACCCTCTGCACTTTCACTGGGAGCTGCAATCCTCAGCTCTTCCTAAATGGTCATCTTGGATCGTCCCCCTCACTGCCAATTTTCATAAGCCTGTATATGGTGGGAAATATCTGTGTCTAGATTCTACAAAGAAAGGATTTCTGAACTGCTGAACACACACATCAGTTTAATTCTGTAAGTTGATTGTACAGCTTGACAACCATTCTGCTAGATAGCAGCGTTTTTGTTTTAGAGCAAGATATTTCTCATTATAGCCTATACTCCCATTTACTCTGGAATATCCAAACGCAGCTATTAGAAGAAACGTGTTTCTAACTCGAGGAATCGAAACGTAGATGCAACTTCCTAAGGTGAACGAACGCAAAACACAGTAGTTTGAAATAGACGTTTCTCTGGGGTTTTAAACGCAGTCTCACTGCTAATTCTTATATGCCTGTATATGGCTGGAGATAACTGTTGCTAGATTCTCCAAAGAAAGGCTTCCTAAACTGCTGCACAGGCACATCAGCTTAACTCAGTAAGTTGATTGTACACCTTGACAACCATTTTCTTAGATACTTGCATTTTTGTTTTAGAGCAAGATATTTTTCATTACAACCTATACTCCCATTCACTCTGGAATATCCAAACGTAGCTCTTAGAAGAAAAGTGTTTCTATCTCGCTGAATCTAAACATAGATTCAACTTCCTAACGTGAACGAACGCAAAACAGAGCAGTATGAAACAGACTTTTCTCCTGTGTTTTAAACGCAGTCTCACTGCTAATTCTTATATGCCTGTATATGGCTGGAAATATCTCTTCTAGATTCTCCACAAAAAGGATTTCTGAACTGCTGCACACACACATCACTTTAAATCTGTAAGTTGATTGTACATCTTGACAACCATTCTGCTAGATAGCTGCGTTTTCGTTTTAGGAGCAAGATATTTCTCATTAAAGCTTATACTCCCATTCACTCTGGAATATCCACATGCAGCTTTTAAAAGAAACGTGTTTCTAACTCGCTGAATCTAAACATAGATGCCACTTCCTAAGGTGAACGAACACAAAACAGAGGAGTTTGAAATAGACGTTTCTCCTGTGTTTTAATCGCAGTCTCACTGCTAATTCTTATATGCCTGTATATGGGTGGAAATATCTGTTTCTAGATTGTCCAAAGAAAGGGTTTCAGAACTGCTGCACACACACATCAGTTTAACTCTATAAGTTGATTATACAGCTTGACAACCATTCTGCTATATAGCTGAGTTTTTGTTTTAGAGCAAGATATTTCTGATTACAGCCTATGCACCCATTCACTCTGGAATATCCAAGCGCAGCTTTTAGAAGAAACGTGTTTGTAACTCGCTGAATCTAAACATAGATGCAACTTCCTAAGATGACAGAACACAAAACAGAGCAGTCTGAAATAGACGTTTCTCCTGTGTTTTTACCCAGTCTCACTGATAATTCTTATATGCCTGTATATGGCGGGAAATATCTTTTTCTAGATTCTGCAAAGAAAGGAATTCTGAACTGCTGCTCACACACATCAGTTTAACTGTGTAAGTTGATTATACAGCTTGCCAACAATTCAGGTAGATAGCTGCGTTTTTGTTTTAGAGCAAGATATTTCTCATTACAGCCTATTTTCCCATTGACTCTGGAATATCCAAACGCAGCTTTTAGAAGCAACGTGTTTCTAACTTGCTGAACCTAAACATAGATGCAACTTCCTAAGGTGAACGAACACAAAACCGAGCACTTTGTAATAGACGTTTCTCCTGTGTTTTAAACGCAGCCTCACTGCTAATTCTTCTATGCCTGTATATGGCTGGAAATATCTGTGTCTAGATTCTCCAAACAAAGGCTTTCTGAACTTCTGCACACACACATCAGTTTAAATCTGTAACGTGATTGTACAGCTTGACAACCATTCTGCTAGATAGCTGCGTTTTTGTTTTAGAACAAGATATTTCTCATTAAATCTTATACTACCATTCACTATGGAATATCCAAACGCAGCTTTTAGAAGAAACGTGTTTCTAACTCGCTGAATCAAAACATATATGCAACTTTCTAAGGTGAACAAACACAAAATAGAGTAGTTTGAAATAGACATTTATCCTGTGTTTTAAATGCAGTCTCACTGCTAATTCTTACATGCCTGTATATGGCTGGAAATATCTGTTTGTAGATTCTCCAAAGAGAGGCTTTCTGAACTTCTGCACACACACATAAGTTTAAATCTGTAAGTTGATTGTACAGCTTGACAACCATTCTGCTAGATAGCAGTGTTTTGGTTTTAGAGCAAGATATATCTCACATTACAGCCTATACTCCCTCTCACTCTGGAATATGCAAAAGCAGCTTTTAGGAGAAATGTATTTGTAACTCGCTGAATCTAAAGAGAGATACAACTACATAAGGTGAACGAACACAAAACAGAGCAGTTTGAAATAGACTTTTCTCCATTGTTTTAAATGCAGTCTCACTTCTAATTCTTATATGCCTGTATATGGCTTGAAATATCTGTTTCTAGATTCTCCAAAGAAAGGATTTCTGAACTGCTGCACACACAAATCAGTTTAACTCGGTAAGTTGATTGTAAAAGTCGACAACCATTCTGCTATATAGCCGCGTTTTTGTTTTAGAGCAATATATTTGTCATTACAGCCTATACTCCCATTCACTCAGCAATATCCAAATGCAGGTTTTAGAAGTAATATGTATCTAACTCGTTCAATCTAAACATAGATGTAACTTCCTAAGTTGAAGGAACACAGAGCAGTTTCAAATAGACGTTTCTCCTGTGTTTTAAATGCAGTCTCACTGCTAATACTTATATGCGTGTATATGGCTGGAAAGATCTGTTTCTAGACTCTCCAAAGAAAGGATTTCTAACTGATGCACACAAACATCAGTATAACTCTGTAAGTTGATTGTACATCTTGACAACTATTCTGCTAGATAGCTGCGTTTTCATTTTAAAGCAAGATATATCTCATTACAGCCTATACTCCCATTCACTCTGGAATGTCCAAACGCAGCTTTTAGAAGAAACGTGTTACTATCTCGCTGAATCTAAACATAGATGCAACTTCCTAAGGTGAAAGAACACAGCACAGAGCAGATTGAAATAGACGTTTCTCCTGTGTTTTAAACGTAGTCTCACTGCTAATTATTAAATGCCTGTATATGGCTGGATATATCTGTTTCAAGATCCACCAAAGAAAGGATTTCTGAACTGCTGCACACACACATCAGTTTAACTCTGTACAGTTTGACGACCATTATGCTAGATAGCTGCATTTTCGTTTTAGAGCAAGATATTTCTCACATTACAGCCTATAGTCCCTTTCACTCTGGAATATGCAAAAGCATCTTTTAGAAGAAACGTGTTTGTAACTCGCTGAATCTAAAGAGAGATGCAACTTCATAATGTGAACGAACACAAAACAGAACAGTTTGAAATAGACTTTTCTCCTTTGTTTTAAACGCAGTCTCACAGCTAATTCTTATATGCCTGTATATGGCTGGAAATATATGCTTCTTGATTTTCCAAAGAAAGAATTTCTGAACTGCTGCACACACACATCAGTTTAAGTCTGTAACTTGAATGCACATGTTGACCGCCATTCTACTAGATATCTGCGTTTTTCTTTTAGAGCAAGATATTTCTCATTACAGCCTGTAGTCCCTTTCACTCTGGAATATCCAAACGCAGCTTTTAGAAATAACATGTTTCTAACTCGGTGAATCTAAACATAGATGCAACTTCCTAAGGTGAACGAACACAACACAGAGCAGTTTGAAATACACGTTTCTCCTGTGTTTTAAACGCAGTCTAACTGCTAATTATTATATGCCTGTATATGGCTGGAAATACCTGTTTCTAGATTCCTCAAAGAAAAGATTTCTGATCTGCTGCACACACACATCAGTTTAACCCTGTAAGTTGATTGTACAGCTCGACAACCATTCTACTTGAAAGCTGCGTTTTTGTTTTAGAGCAAGATAATTCCCATTGCAGCCTATACTCCCATTAACTCTGGAATGTCCAAACGCAGCGTTTAGAAGAAACGTGTTGCTATCTCGCTGAATCTAAACGTAGATGCAACTTCCTAAAGTGAACGAACACAGAACAGAGCAGATTGAAATAGACGTTTCTCGTGTGTTTTAAACATCGTCTCACTGCTAATTATTTTATACCTGTATATGGCTGGAAGTATCTGTTTCTAGATTCTCCAAAGAAAGCATTTCTGCACTGCTGCACACACACATCAGTTTAACCTTTTAAGTTGATCGTACTGCTTGACAACCATTCTGCTAGGTAGCTGCGTTTTAGTTTTATTGCAAGATATTTCTCATTACAGCATATACTCCCATTCACTCTGGAATATCCAAAAGCAGCTTTTAGAAGAAACCTGTTTGTAACTCGCTGAATCTAAACATAGATACAACTTCCTAAGATGAACGAACACAAAACAAAGAAGTTCCAAATATATATTTCTCCTGTGTTTTAAACGCAGTCTCACTGCTAATTCTTATATGCCTGTATATGACTGGAAATATCTGTTTCTAGATTCTACAAAGAAAGGGATTCTGAACTGCTGCACACACACATCAGTTTAACTCTGTAAGTTGATTGTACAGCTTTACAACCATTCTGCTATATAGCTGCGTTTTTGTTTTAGAGCAAGATATTTCTTGTTAGAGCATGTACTTCAATTCACTCTGGAATATCCAAACGCAGCTTTTAGAAAAAACGTGTTTTTAACTCGCAGAATCTAAACAGAGATACAATTTCCTAAGGTGGGCGAACACAAAACAGAGCAGTTTGAAATAGATGATTCTCCTGTGTTTTAAACGCGGTCGCACTGCTAATTCTTATATGCCTGTACATTTCTGGAAATATCTGTTTATAGATTCTCCAAAGAAAGGATTTCTGAACTGCTGCACACACACATCAGTTAATCTCTGTAAGTTGATTGTAGAGCTTGACAACCATTCTTCTAGATAGCTGCGTCTTTGTTTTAGAGGAAGATATTTCTAAATACAGCCTATACTCCCATTCACTCTGGAATATCGAAAAGCAGCTTTTAGAAGAAAATTTTTTTTAACAAACTGAATCCAAAGAGAGATGCAACTTCCTAAGTTGAACGAAAACAAAACAGAGCAGTTTTAAATAGATGATTTTCCTGTGTTTTAAATGCAGTCTAACTGCTAATTCTTACATGCCTCTATATGGCTGGAAATATATGTTTCTAGATTCTCAAAAGAAAGTATTCCTGAACTGCTGCACACACACATTAGTTTAACTCTGGAAGTTGATTGTGCAGCTTGACAACTATCCTGCTAGATACCTGCGTTTTTGTTTTAGAGCAAGATATTTCTCATTACAGCATATACTACCATTCACTCTGGAATATCCAAACGCAGCTTTTAGAAGAAATGTGTTACTCGTTGAATCTAAACAGACAGGCAACTGCCTAAGGTGAATGAACACAAAACAGAGCAGTTTGAAATAGACGTTTCTCCTGTGTTTTAAACGCAGTCTCACTGCTAATTCTTACATGCCTGTATTTGGCTGGAAATATCTGTTTCTAGATTCTACAAAAAAAAAAAGGATTTCTGAACTGCTGCACACACCCATCAGCTGATGTCTGTAAGTTGACTGTACAGCTTGACATGCGTTCTGGTTGAAAGCTGCGTTTTTGTTTTAGAGCAAGATATTTCTCATTACATGCGATATTCCCATTCACTCTGGAATATCCAAACGCAGCTTCTAGAATAAAGGTGGTTGCAACTCGCTGAATCTGAACACAGATGCAACTTCCTAAGATGAACGAACACAAAATATAGCAGTTTGAAATACAGGTTTCTCTTGTGTTTTAAACGCAGTCTCACTGCTAATTCTTATATGCCGGTATATGGCTGGAAATATCTGTTTCTAGATTCTAAAAAGAAAGTATTTCTTTGCTGCTGCACACCCAAATCTGTTGAACTCTGGATGTTGATTGTACAGCTCGACCACCATTCTGCTAGATTGCTGTGTTTTTGTTTTAGAGCAAGATTTTTGTCATTACAGCCTATACTCCCTTTCTCTCTGGAATATCCAAACGCAGCTTTTAGAAGAAACGTATTTGTAACTCGCTGACTCTAAACAGAGATGCAACTTGCTAAGGTGAATGAACACAAAACATGGGAGTTTGAAATAGACGTTTCTCCTGTGTTGTAAACGCATTCTCACTGCTAATTCTTCTATGCCTGTATGAGGCTGGAAATATCTGTTTCTAGATTCTCCAAAGAAAGGATTTCTGAATGGCTGCACACACACATCAGTTTAACTCTGGAAGTTGATTGTACAGCTTGACAACCATTGTGCTAGATAGCTGCGTTTTTGTTTTAGAGCAAGATGTTTGTCATTACAGCCTATACTCCCTTTCTCTCTCTGGAATATCCAAACGCATCTATAAGAAGAAACGTGTTTCTAACTTGCTGAATCTAAACATAGATGCAACTTCCTAAGGTGAACGAACACAAAACAGAGTAGTTTGAAATAGACGTTTCTCCTGTGTTTTAAACGCAGTCTCACTGCTAATTCTTACATGCCTGTATATGGCTGGAAATATCTGTTTCTAGAATCTCCAAACAAGGATTTCTGAACGGCTGCACACACACATCAGTTTAACTCTGTAAGTTGATTGTACAGCTTGACAAACATTCTGCTACACAGCTGCGTTTTTGTTTTAGAGCAAGATATTTCTCATTACAGCCTACACTCCTATTCACCCTGGAATATCCCAATGCAGCTTTTAGAAGAAAAGTGTTTCTAACTCGTTCAATCTAAACATAGATGCAATTTCCTAAGCTGAACGAACACAAAACAGAGCAGTTTGAATTAGACGTTGTCCAGTGTTTTAAAGGCAGTCTCACAGCTAATTCTTATATGCTTATATATGGCTGGAAATATCTGTTTCTAGATTCTCCAAAGAAAGGATTTCTGAACGGCTGCACACACACATCAGTTTAACTCTGTAATTTGATTGTACAGCCTGACAAACATTCTGCTACATAGCTGCGTTTTTGCTTTAGAGGAAGATATTTCTCATTACAGCCTATACTCCCATACGCTCTGGAAAATCCTAATGCAGCTTGTAGAACAATCGTGTTTCTAACTCGCTGAATCAAAACATAGAAGCCACTTCCTAAGGTGAACGAACACAAAACAGAGCAGTTTGAAATAGACTTTTCTCCTGTGTTTTAAACGCAGCCTATCTGCTAATTCTTATATGCCTGTATATGGCTGGAAATATCAGTTTCTAGATTCTCAAACGAATGTATTTCTGAACTGCTGCAAACACACAACAGTTTAACTCTGGAAGTTGATTGCACAGCTTGACAACCATTCTGCTAGATGGCTGCCTTTTTGTTTTAGAGCAAGATGTTTCTCATTACAGCCTATACTCCCTTTCACTATGGAATATCCAAACGTAGCTTTCAGAAGAAACGTATTTGTAACTCGATGAATCTAAACATAGGTGCAACTTTCTAAGATAAACGAACACAAAACAAAGAAGTTTGAAATACACGTTTCTTCTGTGTTTTAAACGCAATCTCACTGCTAATTCTTATATGGCTGTGTATGGATGGAAGTGTGTGTTTCTTGATTCTCCAAAGAAAGGATTTCTGAATTGCTGCACACACACATCAGTTTAACTCTGTAAGTTGATTGTACAGCTTGACAACCCTTCTGCTAGATTGCTGCGTTTTGGTTTTAGAGCAAGATATATCCCATTACAACACATACTCCTTTTCACTCTGGAATATGTAAAAACAGCTTTTAGATGAAACGTTTTTGCAACTCGCTGAATCTAAACATAGTTGCAACTTCCTAAGGTGAATGAACACAAAGCAGAGCACTTTGAAATAGACGTTTATCCTGTGTTTTAAACTCAGTCTCACTGCTAATTCTTATATGCCTGTACATGGCAGGAAAAATGTGTTTCTACATACTCCAAAGAAAGGATTTCTGAACTGCTGCACACACACATCAGTTTAACTCTGTACATTGATCGTACAACTAGACAAGAATTCAGGTCGATAGCTGCGTTTTTGTTTTACAGCAAGATATTTCTCATTACTGCCTATTCTCCCATTGACTCTGGAATATCCACAGGTAGCTTTGAGAAGAAACGTGTTTCTAACTCGCTGAACCTAAACATAGACGCAACTTCCTAAGGTGAACGAACCCAAAACAGAGCAATTTGAAACACACGTTTCTCTTGTGTTTTAAATGCAGTCTCACTGCTAATTCTTATATGCCTTTATATGGCTTGAAATATCTGTTTCTAGATTCTCCAAAGAAAGGATTTATGAACTGCTGCAGACACACATCAGTTTAACTCTGTAAGTTGATTGTACAGCTTGTCAAAAATTCTGCTAGATAGCTGCGTTTATGTTTTAGAGCCAGATATTTCTCATTACAGCCTATACTCCCATTCACTCTGGAATATGCATAAGCAGCTTTGAGAAGAAACGTGTTTATAACTCGCTGAATCTAAACAGAGATGCAACTTCCTAAGTTGAACGAACAGAAAACAGAGCAGTCTGAAATAGACGTTTCTCCTGTGTTTTAAACGCAGCCTCAAAGCTAATACTTATCTGCCTTTAGAAGGCTGGAAATATCTGTTTCTAGATTCTCCATAGAAATGGTTTCTGAACAGCTACACACACACATCAGTTTACCTGTATAAGTTGATTGTACTGCTGGACAACCATTCTGCTAGATAGCTGCGTTTTTGTTTTAGATCAAGATATTTCTCACTACAGGCTATACTCCCATTCAATATGGAATATCCAAAAGCAGCTTTTAGAAGAAACGTGTTTGTAACTCGCTGAATCTAAACAAAGATGTAACTTCCAAGGTGAACGAACACAAAAGAGAGCAGTTTGAAATAGATGATTCTACTGTGTTTTAAACCCAGTCTAACTGCTAATTCTCATATGCCTGTATATGGCTGGAAATATCTGTTTCTAGATCCTCTAAAGAAAGGATTTCTGAACTGCCGCACACACACATCAGATTAACTCTGGAAGTTTATTGTGCACCTTGACCACCATTCTGCTAGATAGCTGCGTTTTTGTTTTACAGCAAGATATTTCTCATTACAGCCTATACTCCCTTTCACTCTGGAATATCCAAAGGCAGCTTTTGAAGAAACGTGTTTGTAACTCCCTGAATCTATACAGAGATGCAATTTCCTAAGGTGAACGAACACAAAACAGAGCAGTTTGAAATAGATGATTCTCCTGTGTTTTAAACGCTGTCATACTGCTAATTGTTATATGCCTGTATATGGCTGGAAATACCTGCTTCTAGATTCTCAAAAGAAATGGTTTCTGAACTGTTGCTCACACATATAAGTTTATCTCTGTAAGTTGATTGTACGGCTTGTCAACCATTCTGCTAGATAACTGCATTTTTGTTTTAGACCAAGATATTTCTCATTACAGACTATACTGCCATTCACTCAGGAATATGCATAAGCAGCTTTGAGAAGAAACGTGTTTGTAACTCGCTGAATCTAAACAGAGATACAACTTCCTAAAGGGAACGAACACAAAACATGGGATTTGAAATAGACGTTTCTCCTTTGTTGTAAACGCATTCTCACTGCTAATTCTTCTATGCCTGTATGTGGCGGGAAATATCTGTTTCTAGATTCTCCAAAGAAAGGATTTCTGAACGGCTGCACACACACATCAGTTTAACTCTGGAAGTTGATTGTCCAGCTTGACAACCATTGTGCTAGACAGCTGCGATTTTGTTTTAGAGCAAGATATTTCTCATTACAGCCTATACTCCCATTCACCCTGGAATATCCCAACACAAATTTTACAAGAAAAGTGTTTCTAACTCGCTGAATCTAAACATAGATGCAATTTCCAAAGATGAACGAACACAAAACATAGCAGTTTGAAGTAGACGTTTGTCCAATGTTTTAAACGCAGTCTCACTGCTAATTCTTATATGCCTGTATATGGCTGGAAATATCTGTTTCTAGATTCTCCAAAGAAAGGATTTCTGAAAGGCTGCACACACACATCAGTTTAACTCTGTAATTTGATTGTACAGCCTGACAACCATTCTGCTACATAGCTGCGTTATTGCTTTAGAGGAAGATATTTCTCATTACAGCCTATACTCCCATATGCTCTGGAAAATCCGAATGCAGCTTGTAGAACAATCGTGTTTCTAACTCGCTGAATCTAAACATAGATGCCACTTCCTAAGGTGAACGAACACAAAACAGAGCAGTTTGAAATAGACTTTTCTCCTGTGTTTTAAACGCAGCCTATCTGCTAATTCTTATATGCCTGTATATAGCTGGAAATATCAGTTTCTAGATTGTCAAATGAATGTATTTCTGAACTGCTGCAAACACACAGCAGATTAACTCTGGGAGTTGATTGTACAGCTTGACTACCATTCTGCTAGATAGCTGCCTTTTTGTTTTAGAGCAAGATATTTCTCATTACAGCCTATACTCCCATTCACTCTGTAATATCCAAACGCAGCTTTCAGAAGAAACGTGTTTGTAACTCGATGAATCTAAACATAGGTGCAACTTTCTAAGATGAACGAACACAAAACAAAGAAGTTTGAAATACACGTTTCTTCTGTGTTTTAAACGCAATCTCACTGCTAATTCTTATATGCCTGTGTATGGATGGAAATGTGTGTTTCTTGATTCTTCAAGAAAGGATTTCTGAACTGCTGCACACCCACATCAGTTTTACTCTGTAAGTTGATTGTACAGCTTGACAACCGTTCTGCTAGATAGCTGTGTTTTTGTTTTAGAGCAAGATATTTCCCGTTACAGCACATACTCCCTTTCACTCTGGAATATGTAAAAGCAGCTTTTAGATGAAACGTGTTTGCAACTCGCTGAATCTAAACATAGATGCAACTTCCTAAGGTGAATGAACACAAAACAGAGCACTTTGAAATAGACGCTTCACCTGTGTTTTAAACGCAGTCTCACTGCTGGAAAAATGTGTTTCTACATACTCCAAAGAAAGGATTTCTGAACTGCTGCACACACACATCAGTTTAACTCTGTAAGTTGATCGTACAACTAGACAAGAATTCAGGCAGATAGCTGCGTTTTTGTTTTAGAGCAAGATATTTCTCATTACAGCCTATTCTCCCATTGACTCTGGAATGTCCAAACGTAGCTTTAAGAAGAAACGTGTTTCTAACTCGCTGAACCTAAACATAGATGCAAGTTCCTAAGGTGAACGAACTCAAAACAGAGCCATTTGAAACACACGTTTCTCTTGTTTTAAACGCAGTGTCACTGCTAATTCTTATATGCCTTTACATGGCTTGAAATATCTGTTTCTAGATTCTTCAAAGAGAGGATTTCTGAACTTCTGCACACACACATCAATTTAACTCTGTAAGTTGATTGTACAGCTTGTCAACCATTCTGCTAGTTAGCTGCGTTTATGTTTTAGAGCAAGATATTTCTCATTACAGCCTTTACTCCCATTCACTCTGGAATATGAATAAGCAGCTTTGAGAAGAAACGTGTTTTTAACTCGCTGAATCTAAACAGAGATGCAACATCCTTAGTTGAATGAACAGAAAACAGAGCAGTTTGAAATAAACGTTTCTACTGTGTTTTAACGCAGTCTCACGGTTAATTCTTATATGTCTATATATGGCTGGAAATACCTGTTTCTAGATTCTCAAAAGAAAAGTTTTCTGAACTGTTGATCAAACACATCAGTTTATCTCTGTAAGTTGATTGTACAGCTTGTCAACCATTCTGCTAGATAGCTACGTTTTTGTTTTAGAGCAAGATATTTCTCATTACAGCCTATAATCCCATTCACTCTGGAATATGCATAAGCAGCTTTGAGAAGAAACGTGTTTGTAACTCGCTGAATATAAACAGAGATGCAACTTCCAAAGGTGAACGAACACAAAACAGAGCAGTTTGAAGTAGACGTTTCTCCTGTGTTTTAAACGCAGCCTCAATGATAATTCCTATATGCCTGTATAAGGCTGGAAATATCAGTGTCTAGATTCTCCAAAGAAATGATTTCTGAATTGCTACACACACGCATCAGTTTAACTCTATAAGTTGATCGTACTGCTTGACAACCATTCTGCTAGATAGCTGCGTTTTTGTTTTAGAGCAAGATATTTCTCATTACAGCCTATACTCCCATTCACTCTGGAATATGCATAAGCAGCTTTGAGAAGAAACGTGTTTATAACTCGCTGAATCTAAACAGACATGCAACTTCCTAAGGTGAACAAACACAAAACAGGGCAGTTTGAAATAGATGATTCTGCTGTGTTTTAAACCCAGTCTAACTGCTAATTCTCATATGCCTGTACATCGTTGGAAATATCTGTTTCTAGATCCTTTAAAGAAAGTATTTCTGAACTGCCGCACACACACATCAGATTAACTCTGGAAGTTTATTGTACAGCTTGACAACCATTCTGCTAGATAGCTGCGTTTTTGTTTTAGAGCAAGATATTTCTCATTACAGCCTATACTCCCATTCACCCTGGAATATCCAAACGCAGCTTTTAGAAGAAATGTTTAGGTGTGCTTGGTCCAGGTCTGAGTTCAAGTCCTGGATATCCTTGTTAATTTTCTGTCTGGTTGATCTGTCTAATGTTGACAATGGGGTGTTAAGGTCTCCCACTATTATTGTGTGGGAGTCTAAGTCTCTTTGTAAGGCATTAAGAACTTGCCTTATGTATCTGGGTGCTCCTGTATTGGGTGCATATATATTTAGGATC
>NW_016108449.1:24303-29598 GCF_001604975.1 Cebus imitator
TTGTGCTGGTTTCTTCCCATCTTTAAGGATTTATCCACCTGTCGACTTTGTAGTTGCTGGCTTTCAGATTGGGTCTCAAATCTTTCAGATTGACGTTCTGTTTGTTGATGATGAGGCTATTTCTGTTTCTTGGTTTTCCTTCTGACAGTCTGGCCCCTCTGCTGTAGGTCTGCTGAGGTTCACTCCAGGCCCTGCTTGCCTGGGGTTCACCTGCAGCAGCTGCTGAACAGCAAAAGTTGTTACCAGTTTTCTCCTTCTGCTATCTTTGTCCCAGACGGATACCCGCCTAGTGTCAATCTGATCTTTTATGAGGTGTCTTTTTGTATATATAGGGGTCAGGGAGCTGCTTGAGGAGATGGTCTCTTCTTTATAGGAGCTCAAATGGTGAGCTGTGAGCTCTGTTGTTGTTCATTCAGAGCTGCTGGGCAGGTACTTTTAGGTCTGCTCCAGTAGAACTCATAAACTCCTTTTTTTCCCAGGTGCTCTGTCCCAAGGATTTAGGGCATTATTTATGAGTTTCCGTTATGCTGCCGCCTTCTTTTTTTTTTTCCTTCAGAACTGCCCAGCCCAGCAAGGAGGCAGCCTAGTCACTGTCGGCCTGTAGCAGCTTTGCTGAGCTGCTGTGGGCTCAGCCCAGCTGCAGAGTGAACTTCCCTGCAGTCCTGTTTATATGGGTGTAGTTAGAACTGCTTTGGCGAAGGTGGCCCGCCTCTGTTGAGGCGGAGTCTCTTTGCTGTGGGGGGTTGCCTTGGCAACGCGGGCTGCCTCAGCAATGGCGGGTTGCCTTGGCAATGGCGGGCTGCCTAGGTAATGGTGGATGTTCCTCCCCCACAGAGCTGGACCGTCCCTGGTTCAGCTGCGCTTGCTGTGAAACTCTCAATCCAGAGTTTCTGGTTGCTGTTCTTTTGTGGGGTTGGGGTCAGCAGAGCCTGATCGTCTGGCTCCCTGCCTCAGAGCCTTTTTTAAGTTGGTGTTCCCGTCGCCTGTTGAAGAGGCGCCAGGGTGTGTTTCTTTTCCCCTGCGGCCACTCACTGCCCTGCCTTAAACAGCAGCACTGAGGTTTGTGGTGCCTTTTTGTTTTGCCCTGGAGTCTACTGTCCTGGTTCTCTTCTCCGACCCCTTTCTGAACCGGCGATTGGGCGACTTCCCGTGGCACCAATCGCCCGCCAAAAGGGCACCTGGACCGGTGTATTTTACACGGAGAACCGCTGTTTCAGGGCGCCAACAAAGCAGCTGCATGGGGCAAACCAGTGGTGCTGGCCTGCACAGCCGCGCTGGCCGAAACAGCCGTGCTGGCAACCTGTGGTGCCCCTCTGCCCGGGAATTTCCCAGTCTGTGGGCAATAAAAACGTGGTGTTCACTCACCCTCTGTGTTTTCACTGGGAGCTGCAATCCTGAGCTGTTCCTAAATGGCCATCTTGGATCGTCCCACGCACTGCCAATTCTTATATGCCTGTATATGGCTGGAAATATCTGTTTCTAGATTCTCTAAAGAATGGATTTCTGAACTTCTGCACACGGACATCAGTTTAACTCTGTACATTGATTGTACAGCTCGACAACCATTCTCCTCTATAGCTGCATTTTTGTTTTAGAGCAAGATATTTCTCATTACGGCCTTTAGTCTCAGTCATTCTGGAATATCCAAAAGCAGCCTTTAGAAGAAAAGTGTTTCTAACTCCCTGAATCTAAACAGAGATGCAACTTCCTAAGGTGAACGAACACAACACAGAGCAGTTTGAAATAGACGTTTCCCTGTGTTTTAAACGTAGCCTCGCTGCTAATTCTTATATGCCTGTATATGGCTGGAAATATCTGTTTCTAGATTCTCCAAAGAAAGGATTTATGAAGTGCTGCACACACACCTCAGTTTACCTCTATAAATTGATTGTAGAGCTTGACAACCATTCTGCTAGTTAGCTCCGTTTATGTTTCAAAGCAGGATATTTCTCATTACAGCCTATATTCCCATTCACTGTGGAATATCCAAATGCAGCTTTTAGAAGAAACGTGTTTCGAAGTCGCTGAATCTAAACATGGAGGCAACTTCCTAAGGTGAATGAACACAAAGCAGAGCAAGTCGAAATACACGTTTCTCCTGTGTTTTAAACCCAGTCTCACTGCTAATTCATAGATGCCTGAATATGGCTGGAAATATCTCTTTCTAGATTCTCCAAAGAAAGGATTTCTGAACTACTGCACACACACACATCAGTTTAACTATGTAAGTTGATTGTACAGCTTGAAAACCATTCGGCTAGATAGCTGCCTTTTTGTTTTAGAGCACGATATTTCTCATTAGAGTCTATACACCCATTCACTGTGGAATATCAAAACGCAGCTTTTAGAAGAAACGTGTTTGTAACTCGCTGAATCTAAACAGAGATGCAACTTCCTAAGGTGAATGGACACAAAACAGAGCAGTTTGAAATAGACGTTTCTCCTGTGTTTTAAATGAAGTCTCACTGCTAATTCTTATATGCCTGTATATGGTTGGAAATATCTGTGTCTGGATTCTCCAAAGAAAGGATTTCTGAGCGGCCGCACATACACATCAGGTTAACTCTGCAAGTTGATTGTGCAGCTTGACAACCATTCTGCTAGATAGCTGCTTTTTTGTTTAAAGCAAGATATTTCTCATTGTAGCCTATACTCCCATTCGCTCTGGAAGATACAAACGCAGCCTTTAGAAGAAACGTGTTTGGAACTCACGGAATCTAAACAGAGATGCAACATCCTAAAATGAACGAACACAAAACAGAGCAGTTAGAAAGAGACGATTCCCCTGTGTTTTAAACGCAGTGTAACTGCTAATTATTATATGCCTGTATATGGCTGGAAATATCTGATTCTAGATTCTCCAAAGAAAGGATTTCTGAACAGCTACCCACACACATCCGTTGAACTCTGTACGTTCATTGTACAGCTTGACAACCATTCTGCTAGATAGCTGCATTTTTGTTTTAGAGCAAGATATTTCTCATTACAGCCAATACTCCCATTCACTCTGGAATATGCAAACGCAGCTTTTGCAAGAAACGTGTTTCTAACTCGCTGAATCTAAACATAGATGCAACTTCCTAAAGTGAACGAACACAAAACAGAGCAGTTTGAAATAGACGTTTCTACTGTGTTTTAAACGCAGTCTCACTGTCAGTTCTTATATGCCTTTATATGGCTTGAAATATCTGTTTCTAGATTCTCCAAAGAAAGGATTTCTAAACTGCTGCACACAGACATCCGCTTACTTCTGTAAGTTGATTGTACAACTGGACAACTATTTTGCGAGATAACTCCGTTTTTGTTTTATTGCAATGTAATTCTCATTACAGCCTATACTTCCACTCACTCTGGTATATCCAAAGGCAGCTTTTAGAAGAGACATGTTTCTAACTCGCTGAATCTAAACATAGATTCAACTTCCAAAGGTGAAGTAACACAAAACAGAGCACTTCGAAATAGACGTATCTCCTGTGTTTTAACCGCAGTCTCTCTGCTAATTCTTATATGCCTGTATAAGACTGGAAATATCTGTTTCTAGATTCGCCAAAGAAAGGATTTCTGAACTGCTGCACACACACATCAGTTTAAATCTGTAAGTTGATTGTACAGCTTGACAACCATTCTGCTGGAAAGCTCCGTTTTTGTTTTAGAGCAACATATTTCTCATTGAAACCTATCCTCCTATTCACTCTGGAATATCGAAATGCAGCTTATAGAAGAAACGTCTTTCTAACTCGCTGAATCTAAAGATAGATGCAACTTCCTAGGGTGAACGAACACAGAGTGGAGCAGTTGAAATATACGTTTCTCTCGATAGAGAGAACTGAATGCTCATCTTCCACCCTATCCAAATCTCCTTCCTTCCTGACGTAAGTATCTGGTCCCCAGTGATGCAGAAACTACCATTACTACTCAGTGCAATTTATGTGGTTCCTACTCAGTCACTGTTGGGTTTATGGAGTATGCCTTAAACCATCAAATCACAATAGAATATTGCATGTTGGACATTGTGTGTGATCCTTCCTGATTTCTACATCTAATGTTAAGTTTCACAGGGAAATCTAAGAAAACGTTGGTATTGCTGCCTGATTATTGCACACAGACAAATTACATGGTGAATATACTCTTTTTACTACACTGCTGTAACAGTTTTGGGGTTTTTTTTTTTTTAGCTTTTATCACTTTATTGTTAAATTAATTATATTTTTCTCACAAATGATTTCTTCTTTCTGGCTATTTGCTCCTAAAATGAAATACGCTACTTTGTGAGGAGCACCTTGCCAAATTACAGCAATTATTTTGAACTCTCCAAGTCGATTTTCAATATTTCTCCTGACTCAGCAAAAGTTACATTTCTTTAATACAAGTAATAATACAGTATACAAAAACTGCACATCAACGAATAATCTCCCAATTTTTCACCAGGATTCTTTCTTGCATTTTATTGCAAAAATTTCAAATATACAAAGTAAAATAATAAAACATAAAAAAAGAAACATACGTTTCTCTTGTGTTTTAAATGCAGTCTTACTGCTAATTCTTATATGCATGTACATGGCTGGAAATATCTGTTTCTGGATTCTCCAAAGAAAGGATTTCTGAACTGCTGAACACACACAGCAGCTTAACTCTGTAAGTTGATTGTACAGCTTGACAACCATTCTGTTAGATAGCTGCATTTTTGTTTTAGAGTAAGATATTTCATATTACAGCCTATACACCCATTCACTCAGCAATATCCAAACACAGCATTTAGAAGAACTGTTTCTATCTCGCTGAATGTAAACATAGATGCAACTTCCTAAGGTGAACAAACACAAAACAGAGCAGTTTGAAATAGACTTTTCTCCTGTGTTTTAAACGCAGTCTCACTGCTAATTCTTATATACCTGTATATGGCTGGAAATATCTGTTTCTACATTCTCCAAAGAAAGGATTTCTAAACTGCTTCACACACACATCAGTTTAACTCTATAAGTTGATTGTACAGGTTGACAACCACTCTGCTAGTTAGCTGCGTTTTTGTTTTAGAGTAAGATATTTCTCATTTCAGCCTATACTCCATTTCACTCTGGAATATCCAAACGCAGCTATTAGAAGAGACGTGTCTCAAACCCGCTGAATCTAAACATAGATGGAACTTCCTAAGGTGAACGAACACAAAACACAGCAGTTTGAAATAGACGTTTCTCCTGTGTGTTAAACGCAGTCTCATTCCTAATTCTTATATGCCGGTATATGGCTTGAAATATCTGTTTCTAAATTCTCCAAAGAAAGGATTTCTGAACTGCC
>NW_016108449.1:30344-37254 GCF_001604975.1 Cebus imitator
TAGATGTCTCCTTTTATGTTTCAGAGCAAGATATTTCTCATTACATATATATTCCCATTCACTCTGGAATATCCAAGCGCAGCTTTAAGAAGAAATGTGTTTCTACCTCGCTGAATCTAAACATAGAGGCAACTGCCTAAGGTAAACGAATACAAAGCAGAGCCGTTTGAAATAGAGGTTTCTGCTGTGTTTTAAACGCAGTCTTAATGCTAATTCTTATATGCCTGTATATGGTTGGAAATATCTGTTTCCAGATTCTCCAAAGAAAGGATTTCTGAACTGCTGCACACACACATCAGTTTGCCTCTGTAAGTTGATTGTACAACTTGACAACCATTCTGCTACATAGCTCCGCTTATGTTTTAGAGCAAGATAATTTTGATTACACCCTATATTCCCTTTCACTCTGGAACATCCAAACGCACCTTTTAGATGAAACGTGTTTCCAACTCGCTGAATATAAACATAGATACAACTTCCTAAGGTGAACAAACACACGGCAGAGCAGTTTGAAATAGACGTTTCTCCTGCCTTTTCAATGGAGTCTTACTGCTAATTCTTATATTCCTGTATATGGCTCGAAATATCTGTTTCTAGATTCTCCAAAGCAAGGATTTCAGAACTGCTGCACACACACATCGTTTTAAATCTGTACATTGATTTTACAGCTTGAAAACCATTCTGCTAGATACATGCGTTTTTGTTTTAGAGCAAGATATTTCTCATTACAGCCTATGCTCCCATTCACTCAGGAAAATCCAAACGAAGCTTTTAGAAGATACGTGGTTCTAACTCGCTGAATCTAAACATTGATGCAACTTCCTAAGGTGAACGATCACAAAACAGAGCAGTTTGAAATAAACGTTTCTCCTGTGTTTTAAACGCAGTCTCACTGCTAATTCTTATATGCATGTATATGACTGGAAATATCTGTTTCTAGATTCTCCAAAGAAAGGATTTCTGAACTGCTGCACGCACACATCTGTTTAACCCTGAAAGTTGATTGTACAGCTTGACATACTTTCTGCTAGATAGCTCTGTTTTTGTTTTAGAGGGAGATATTTCTTATTACAGCCTACAATCCTTTTCACTCTGGAACATCCAAACGCAGCTTTTAGAAGAAACGTGTTTCCAACTCGCTGAATCTAAACATGGATACAACTTCC
Organism: Cebus imitator; assembly: GCF_001604975.1. NCBI lineage: Eukaryota > Metazoa > Chordata > Mammalia > Primates > Cebidae > Cebus > Cebus imitator. The sequence continues at coordinate 31,511 of NW_016108449.1, forward strand.
TAAGGTGAACAAACACACGGCAGAGCAGTTTGAAATAGACCTATCTCCTGCCTTTTCAACGGAGTCTTACTGCTAATTCTTATATGCTTGTATATGGCTCGAAATATCTGTTTCTGGATTCTCCAAAGCAAGGATTTCTGAACTGCTGCACACACAAATCGTTTTAAATCTGTACATTGATTTTACAGCTTGACAGCCATTCTGATAGATAGATGTGTTTTTGTTTTAGAGCAAGATATTTCTCTTTACGCCCTGTAGTCCGATTCACTCTGGAATATCCAAACGCAGCTTTTAGAAGAAACGGGTTTCTAACTCGGTGAATCTAAACATAGATGCAACTTCCTAAGGTGAACGAACACAAACCACAGCAGCTTGAAATTGACGTTTCTCTTGTGTTTTAAACGCAGTCATACTGCTAAACCTTATATGCCTGTATATATCTGGAAATATCTGATTCTAGATTCTCTAAAGAGGTGATTTCAGATCTGCTACACACACACATCTGTTTACCTCTGAAATGTGGTTATAGAGTTTGCCAATCATTCTGCTAGATAGCTCCGTTTTTGTTTTACAGAAACATATTTCTCATTACACGTTTTATTCCCATTTACTCTAGAATATCCAAACGCAGCTTTTAGAAGAATCGTATTTCTAACTAGCTGAATCTAAACATAGACGCAACGTCCTAAGGTGAACGAACACAAAACAGAACAGTTTGAAATAGACGTTTCTCCTGTGTTTTAAACGCAGTCTCACTGCTAACTCTTATATGCCTTTTTATGGCTGGAAATATCTGTTTTTAATACTCCAGAGAAAGCGTTTCTGAACTGCTGCACAAACACATTAGCTTAACTCTCTAAGTTGATTGTGCAGGTTGACATGCATTCTGCTATATAGCTCCATTTTTGTTTTCGAGCAAGCTATTTCTCAGTACAGCCTATATTCCCATTCACTCTGGAATATCCAAACGCAACTTTTAGAAGAAACGTGTGTCTAACTCGCTGAAACTAAACATAGATGCAACTTCCTAAGGTGAACGAACACAAAGCAGAGCAGTTTTAAATAGAGGTTTCTCCTGTGTTTCAAACGCAGTCTCACTGCTAATTCTTATTTGCCTGTGCATGCCTGGAAATATCTGTTTCTAGATTCTCCAAGGAAAGAATTTCTGAACTGCTGCACAAACACATCAGTTTACCTCTGTAAGTTGATTGTACAGCTTGACAACCATTCTGCTAGACAGCTCCGTTTTGTTTTAGAGCAAGATATTTCTAATTTCATGCTATATTCCCATTCACTGTGGAATATCCAAACGCATCTTTTACAAGAAACGTGTTTCTAACTCGCTGAATCTAAAGATTGAGGCAACTTCCTAAGGTGAAGGTACACAAAGCAAAGCCGTCTGAAATAGAGGTTTCTCCTGTGTTTTAAACGCAGTCTTACTTCTACTTCTTATATGCCTGTATATGGCTGGAAATATCTGTTTCTAGATTCTCGAAAGACAGGATTTCTGAACTGCAGCAAACACACGTCAGTTTAACTTTGTAAGTTGATTGTACAACTTGAGAACCATTCTGTTAGATACCTCCATTTTTGTTTTAGAGTGAGATATTTCTCATTACAGCATATACGACTATTCACTCCAGAATATCCAAACGGAGGTTGTAGAAGAAAAGTGTTTCTAATTCGCTGAATCTAAACATAGATGCAACTGCCTAAGGTCAACGACGACACAGCAGAGCAGTTTGAAATATACGTTTCTCCTGTGTTTTAAACACAGTCTTACTGCTAATTCTTCTATGCCTGTATATGGCTGGAAATATCTGTTTCTAGATTCTCCAAAGAAATGATTTCTGAACTATTGCACACACACGTGAGTTTAACTCTGTAAGTTGATTGTACACCTTGGCCACCATTCTGCTAGATAGCTCCGTTTTTCTTTTAGAGCAAGATATTTCTCATTACAGCCTATATTCCCGTTAACTCTGGAATATCCTAACGCAGCTTTTAGAAGAAACGTGTTTCTAACTCGCTGAATCTCAACATAGATACAACTTCCTAAGTTGAACGAACACAAAGCAAAGCAGGTTGAAATTTTCATTTCTCCTGTGTTTTAAACGCAGTCTTACTGCTAATTCTTATTTGCCTGTATATACCTGGAAATATCTCTTTCTAGATCCTCCAAAGAAAGGATTTCTGAACTGCTGCATTCACACATCAGTTTAACTCTGTACATTGATTGTACAGCTTGACAACCATTCTGCTAGATAGCTCCTTTTTTGTTTTAGAGCAAGATATTTCTCATTACTGCCTATACTCCCATTTACTCTGGAATATCCAAACCAAGGTTTTAGAAGAAACGTGTTTCTAACTCGCTGAATCTAAACATAGATGCAACTTCCTAAGGTGAACGAACACAAAGCAGAGCAATTTGAAAGATACATTTCTCTCAATATAGAGAACTGAATGCTCATCTTCCACCCTATCCTAAGCTCCTTCTTTCCTGCCCTGAGTCTCTGGTCCCTAGTGATGCAGGGAATACCATTACTACTCAGTCCAATTTATGTGATTCCTGCTCGGTCACTGTTGGGTTTATGGAGCATGCCTTAAACCATCAAACCACGATAGAATATTGCTTGTTGGACATTGTGTGTGATCCTTCCTGATTTCTACATCTAATGTTAAGTTTCACAGCGAAATCTAAGGAAACCTTGATATTGCTGTATGATTATTGCACTACAGACCAATTGCACGGTGAATATACTTTTCTTTATTACACTGATAGAACAGTTTTGGGCTTTTTTTTGGCTTTTATCAGTTTATTGTTCAATTAATTATATTTTTCTGGCAAATGATTTCTTCTTTCTGGCTACTTGCCCCTAAAATGAAATACGCAACTTTTTGAGGATCACCTTGCCAAATAACAGCAACTATTTTTAACTCTCCAAGTCCATTTTGCATATTGCTCCTGACTCAGGAAATACTTGCATTTCATAAATACAATTAATAATACCATATATAACAACTGCACATCATTGAATAATCTCCCACTGTTTTACCAGGATTCTTTCTTGCATTTTATTGCAAAAAATTTCAAATATAGAAAATAAAATAATAAAACATTAAAAAAAAAGGAAATATAGGTTTCTCGTGTTTTAAACGCAGTCTTACTGCTAATTCTTACATGACTGTATATGGCTAGAAATATCTGTTTCTAGATTCTCCAAAGAAAGGAATTCTGATCTGCTGCACACACACATCTGTTTAACTCTGTAAGTTGATTGTACAGCTGACAACCATTCTGCTAGATAGCTGCGTTTTTGTTTTAGAGCAAGATATTTCTCATTACAACCTGTACTCCCATTCACTCTGGAACATCCAAAAGCAGCTTTTAGAAGAAACGTGTTTCTAACTCGCTGAATCTAAATATAGATCCAACTTCATAAGGTAAACGAACACAAAGAAGAGCAGTTTCAAATACACGTTTTTCCTGTGTTTTAAAAGCTGTCTTACTGCTAATTCATATATGCCTGTATATGGCTGGAAATATCTGTTTCTAGATTCTCCAAAGAAAGCATTTTTGAACTGCTGCACACACACATCAGTTTCACACTCTAAGTTGATTGTTCAGCTTTTCAACTATTCTGCTAGATAGCTCAGTTTTTGTTTTATGGCAAGAAGCTTCTCATTACAGCCTATGCTTCCTTTCACTCTGGAACATCCAAACGCAGCTTTTAGAATAAACGTGTTTCTAACTCGCTGAATCTAAACATAGATGCAACTTCCTAAGGCGAACGAACAGAATGCAGAGCCGTTTAAAATATACGTTTGTCCTGTGTCTTAAATGCTGTCTTACTGCTAATTCTTATATGTCTGTACATAGCTGGAAATATCTGTTTCTAGATTCTCCAAAGACAGGATTTCTGAACGGCTGCACTTATACATCAGTTTAACTCTGTTAGTTGATTGCACAACTTGAGAACCATTCTGCTGGAAACCTCTGTTTTTGTTTGAGAGCAAGATATTTGTCATTACAGCCTATACTCCCATTCCCTCTGGAATATCCAAACGCAGCTTTTAGAAGAAACGTGTTTCTAACTCTCTGAATCTAAACATAGATGAAACTTCCTAAGGTGAATGAACACAAAGTAGAGCAGTTTGAAATATACGTTTTTGCGGTGTTTTAAACGCAGTCTTACTGCTGATTTTTGTATACCTGTGTATGACTGTAATATCTGTTTCTAGATTCTCCAAAGAATGGATTTCTGAACTGCTGCACACACACATCAGTTTAACTCTGTAAGTTGATTGTACAGCTTGACAACCATTCTGCTAGATAGCTCCGTTTTTGTTTTAGAGCCAAATATTTGTCATTATACCCTATACTCCCATTCACTCAGGAATATTCAAATGCAGCTTTTAGAAGAAATGTATTTCTAACTCGCTGAATCTAAACATGGATGCAGCTTCCTAAGGTGAATAAACACACTGCAGAGCAGTTTGAAAGATACGTTTCTCCTGTGTTTTAGATGCGATCTTGCCGCTAATTCTTATATACCCAGATATGGCTGGAAATATCTGTTTCTAGATTCTCCAAAGAAAGGATTTCTGAACTGCTACATTCACACATCAGTTTACCTCTGTAACTTTAAGATACACCCTGTCAATCATACTGCTGGATAGCTCCGTTTCTGTTTTAGAGCCAGATATTTCTCATTAAAGCCTATGCACAAATTCACTCTGGAATATCGATATGCAACTTTTGGATGAAACGTCTTTCTAACGCGCTGAATCTAAACATAAATGCAACTTGTTAAGTTGATGGAACACACTGCAGAGGATTTTGAAATATAGGTTTCTCCTGTGTTTTAGACGCAGTCTTACTGCTAATTCTTATATGCCTGTATATGTTTGGAAATATCCATTTCCAGATTCTAAATAGAAAAGTTTTCTCAACTGTTACATACACACGTCAGTTTAACTCTGTAAGTTGAATGCTCACCTTGACAACAATTCTGCTAGATAGCTCCATTTTTGTTATAGAGCCACATATTTCTCATTAAAGCCTATCCACCCATTCACTCTGGAATATCCAAATGCAACTTTTAGAAGAAACGACTTCCTAACTCGCTGAATCTAAAGATAGATGTAGCTTCATAAGGTGAACGAACACACAACAGGGCAGTTTGAAATATACGTCTCTTTTTTGTTTTAGACGAAGTCTTAGTGTTAATTCTTATATGCCTGTATATGGCTGGAAATATCCGTTTCTAGATCGTCCAAAGAAAGGCTTTCTGAACTGCTGTATACACACATCAGTTTAACTCTGTAAGTTGAATGTACACCTTGACAACCATTCTGTTAGATACCTCCATTTTTGTTTTAGAGTGAGATATTTCTCATTACAGCATATACTACTATTCACTCCGGAATATCCAAACGCAGGTTGTAGAAGAAAAGTGTTTCTAATTCGCTGAATCTAAACATAGATGCAACTGCCTAAGGTCAACGACGACACAGCAGAGTAGTTTGAAATATAGGTTTCTCCTGTGTTTTATACGCAGTCTTACTGCTAATTCTTCTATGCCCCTATATGGCCGGAAATATCCGTTCATACATTCCCTAAGAAAGGGTTTTAGAATTGCTACATACACACATCAGTTTAACTCTGTAAGTTGAATTTACACATTGACGACTATTTTGCTAGATAGCTCCGTTTTTGTTTTAGAGATAGATGTTTCTCTTTG
>NW_016108449.1:38706-41117 GCF_001604975.1 Cebus imitator
AATATCCAAACGCAGCTTTTATAAGAAACTTGTTTGTAATTGTCTGAATGTAAACATGGATGGAACTTCCTAAACTGAATGAAGACACAGCAGAGCAGTTTGAAATATACGTTTCACCTGTGTTTTAGACGCCATCTTGCCGCTAATTCTTACATACCTGTATATGGCTGGAAATATCTGTTTCTAGGTTCTGCAAAGAAAGAATTTCTGAACTACTACATTCACATCAGTTTAACTCTGTAAGTTTAATATACACGTTGAAAATCATTCTGCTAGATAGCTTTTTGTTTGTTTGTTTTAGAGCCAGATATTTCTCATTACACCCAATAGACCCATTCACTGAGGAATATCTAAATGCAGCTTTTAGAAGAATCGTGTTTCTGACTCTCTGAATCTAAACATAGATGCAACTTCCTAAGGTGAATGAACACACAGCAGAGCAGTTTGAAATTTCCATTTCTCCTGTGTTTCAATGCAGTCTTACTGCTAATTCTTCTATGCATGTACAGTGCTGGAAATATCTGTTTCTAGATTCTCCAAAGAAAGGGTTCCTAAACACATCAATTTAACTCTGTAAGTTGAATGTTCACCCTGACATCCCTTCTGCTAGATAGATCCGTTTTTGTTATACACATTCTTATATACCTGTATACACCTGGAAATATCTGTTTCTAGATTCTCCAAAGAAAGGGTTTCTGAACTGCTACATTCACGCATCAGTTTAAATCTGTAAGTCGAAAATACATCTTGACAATCATTCTTCCAGATAGCTCCCTTTTTGTTTTAGAGCCAGATATTTCTAATTACCCCCTATACACGCATTCCCTCAGGAATATCCAAATGCAGCTTTAGAAGAAATGTGTTTCTCACTCACTGAATCTAAATTTAGATGCAACTTCCTAAGGTTAGCGAACACACAGCAGAGAAGTTTGAATGATACGTTTCACCTGTGTTTTACACGGATGTAACCCCTAATTCTTATATACCTGTATATAACTAGAAATATGTGATTCTAGACTCTCCAAAAAAAGGGTTTCTGAACTGCTACATTCACAGATCAGTTTATCTCTGTAAGTTAAATATACGCCTTGACAATCATTCTGCTAGAGAGCTCCGTTTTTGTTTTAGAGCCAGCTGTTTCTCATTCCCCCCATACTCCCATTCACTTCTGAATAATCTAATGCAGCTCTTAGAAGAAACGTGTTTCCCACTGGCTGAATGTAAACATAGATGCAACTTAATAAAGTGAACGAACACACAGCAGAGCAGCTTGGAAGATACGTTTCACCTGTGTGTTAGACACGGTCTTACCGCAAATTCTTATATACCTGTATACAAGGCTGCTGAACAAAACAAAGAAAGGGTTTCTGAACTGGTACATTCACACATCAGTTTAACTTTCTAAGTTGAATATACAAATCTACAATAATTCTGCTATATAGCTCCGTTATTCTCTAAGAGCTAGATATTTCTCCTTACACCCTATACTCCCATTCACTCAGGAAAATCCAAACGCAGCTTTTAGAAGAAACGTCTTTCTAACTGGCTGAATGTAAACATAGATGCAACTTCCTAAGGTGAACACAGAGCAGAGCACTTTCAAATGTACGTTTCACCTGTGTTTTACACTCGACCTTACCGCTAATTCTTATATACCTGTATATGGCTGGAGATATCTTTTTCTAGATTCTCCAAAGAAAGGGTTTCTGAGCTGCTACATTCACACATCAGTTTAACTCTGTAAGTTTAATATACATCTTGACACTCATTCTGCTAGATAGCTTCGTTTTTGTTTTGGAGCCAGATGTTTCTCATTACACCCTATACTCCCATTCACTCAGGAATATCTAAACACAGCTATTATAAGAAACATGTTTCTAACTGGCTGAATGTAAACATAGATGCAACTTTCTAAACTGAACGAACACACAGCAGAGCAGTTTGAAATATACGTTTCACCTGCGTTTTAGAGGCGATCTCACCGCTAATTCTTATTTACCTGTATATGGCTGGAAATATGTGTTTCCAGATTCTGCAAAGAAAGGGTTTCTGCACTGCTACGTTAACACATCAATTTAACTCTGTAAGTTGAATAAACACCTTGACAATCATACTGCTAGATAACTCCCTTTTTGCTTTAGAGCCAGATATTTCCCATCACAACCTATACTCCCATTCAGTCAGGAATATCCAAACGCAGCTAGTATAAGAAACGAGTTTTTAAATGACTTAATGTAAACATAGATGTAACTTCCTACATGAACGAACGCACAGCAGAGCAGTTTGAAATATACCTTTCACCTGTGTTTTAGAAGCGATCTTACCGCTAATTCTTATATACCTGTATATGGCTGAAAACATCGGTTTCTAGATTCTCCAAAGAAAGGGTTTGTGAAGTGCTACATGCACAA
>NW_016108450.1:0-4626 GCF_001604975.1 Cebus imitator
CCTATACTTCCATTCATTCAGGAATATACAAAGGCAGCTTTTAGAAGAAACGTGTTTCTAACTTCTGAATCTAAAAATAGATGCAACTTCCTAAGGTGAATGAACACAGAGCAGAGCAGTTTGAAGGAGACGTTTCTCCCGCGCTTTAGACGCGATCCTACCTATAATTCTTAAGAGCATGTATATGGCTGGAAATATCTCTTTCCAGATTCTCCAAAGAAAGGGATTCCGAACTGCTACATTCACACATCTGTTTAAATCTGTAAGTTGAATATACGCCTTGACAATCATTCTGCTACATCCCTCCGTTTTTGTTTTAGAGGCAGATATTTCTCATTACACCCTATACTCATATTCACTCAGGAATATCCAAACGCAGGTTGTAGAAGAAACGTCTTTCTAACTCGCTGAATCTAAACATAGATGCAACTTTCAAGGGTCAACGAACACACAGCACAGCAGTTTGAAAGAGACGTTTCTCTTGTGTTTTAGACGCGATCTTAAAGCTAACTCTTATGAGCCAGTGTATGGCTGGAAATATCTCTGTCCAGATTCTCCAAAGAAAGGGTTTCTGAACTGCTACATTAACACAACTGTTTATCTCTGTAAGTTTAATATACACCTTGACAATTATTCTGCATCATAGCTCCGTGTGTGTTTTAGAGCCAGTTATTTCTCATTGAACACTATACTCCCATTCACGCAGGAATATCCAAACGCAGCTTTTAGAAGAAACGAGTTTCTAACTCGCTGAATCTAAACATAGATGCAATTTCCTAAGGTCACCGAACACACAGCAGAGCTGTTTTAAAGAGACGTTCTCCTGTGGCTTAGACGCGATCTTACCGAAAATTCTTATGGGCCTGTATGTGCCTGGAAATATATATTTTCAGATTCTCGAAAGAAAATGTTTCTGAATAGCTACATTCACTCATCTGTTTAACTCCGAAAGTTGAATACACACCTTGACAATCATTCTGCTACATAGCTCCGTTTTTGTTTTAGAGCCAGATATATCTCATTACACCCTACACTCCCATTCACAGAGGAATATCGAAACGCAGCTTTTAGAAGAAATGTGTTTCTAACTCGCTGAATCTTAACATAGATTCAACTTTCAGAGGTCAACGAACACACAGCAGAGCAGTTTGAAAGAGACGTTTCTCCTGTGGTTTACACGCGATCTTACTGCTAATTCTTATGAGCCTCTATATGGCTGAAAATGTCTCTTTCCAGATTCTGGATGGAAAGTGTTTCTGAACTGCTACATTCACACAACTGTTAACCTCTGTAAGTTGAATATACACCTTGACAATCATTCTGCTACCTAGTTCCATTTTTGTTTTAGCCCAGATATTTCTCATTACAACCTATACTCCCATTCACTCAGGAATATCCAAACGCGGCTTTTAGAAGAAACGTGTTTCTCACGCGCTGAATCTAAACATAGATGCAACTTCCTAAGGTGAACGAACACACAGCAGAGCAGATTGAAAGAGACATTTCTCCTGTGGTTTAGACGCGATTTTAAAGCTAATTCTTATGATTCTGTATATGCCTGCAAGTATCTCTTTCCAGATTCTCCAAAGAAAGGGTTTGTGAACTGCTACATTCACACAACTGTTTAAATCTATAAGTTGAATGTACACCTTGACAATCATTCAGCTACATAGCTCCGTTTTTGTTTTATAGCCAGATATATCTCCATACCTCCTATACTCCCATTCACTCAGGAATATCCTAACGCAGCTTTTAGAAGAAACGTGTTTCTAACTCGCTGAATCAAAACATTGATGCAACTTTCAAGGGTCAACGAACACACAGCACAGCAGTTTGAAAGAGACGTTTCTCCTGTGGTTTATACGCGATCTTAAAGCTAACTCTTCTGAGCCTGTGTATGGCTGGAAATATCTCTGTCCAGATTCTCCAAAGAAAGGGTTTCTGAACTGCTACATTAACACAACTGTTTATCTCTGTAATTTTAATATACACCTTGACAATCATTCTGCATCATAGCTCCGTGTGTGTTTTAGAGCCAGTTATTTCTCATTGAACCCTATACTCCCATTCACTCAGGAATATCCAAACGCAGCTTTTAGAAGAAACGTGTTTCTAACTCGCTGAATCTAAACATAGATGCAACTTCCTAAGGTGAACGAACACATACCAGAGCAGTTTGAAACAGACGTTTCTCCTGTGCTTTAGACGCGATCTTACCGCTAATTCTTATGAGCCTGTATATGGCTGAAAATATCTCTTTCCAGATTCCCCAAAGAAAGGGATTCTGAACTGCTACATTCACACATCTATTTAACTCTGTATGTTGAATATACACCTTGACAATCATTCTGCTGCATAGCTCCGTTTCTGTTTTAGAGCCAGATATATCTCATTACATCCTAAACTCCCATGCAGCCAGGAATATCCAAACGCAGCTTTTAGAAGAAACGGGTTTCTAACTCGCTGAATCTAAACATAGATGCAGCTTCCTAAGGTGAAGAAACACAGAGCAGAGCAGTTTGAAGGAGACGTTTCTCCTGTGGTTTAGACGCAATCTTAAAGCTAACTCTTATGAGCCTCTATATGGCTGGAAATATCTCTTACCAGATTCGCGTAAGAAAGTATTTCTGAAGTGCTACATTCACACATCTGTTTAACTCTGTAAGTTGAATATACAGCTTGACAATCATTCTGCTACATAGCTCCGTTTTTGTTTAAGAGCCAGATATTTCTCATTACACCCCATACTCCCAATCAGTCAGGAATATCCAAACGCAGCTTTTAGAACAAACGTGTTTCTGACTCGCTGAGTCTAAACATTGATGCAACTACTTAAGGTGAAGGAACGCACAGCAGACCAGTATGAAATAGACGTTTCTCCTGTGGTTTAGACGCGATCTTACCGCTAATTATTAAGGGCCTGTATATGGCTGGAATATCTCTTCCCAGGTTCTCGAAAGAAAGTGTTTCTGAACCGCTACATTCACACATCTGTTTCACTCCGTAAGTTGAATATACACCTTCACAGTCATTCTGCTACATAGCTCCGTTTTTGTTTTAGAGCCAGGTATTTTTCATTACACCCTATTCTCCAATTGACTCAGGAGTATCCAAACGCAGCTTTTACAAGAAACGTGTTTCTAACTCGCTGAATTTATACATAGATGCAACTTCCTAAGGTGAACGAACACACAGCAGAGCAGTCTGAAAGAGACGTTTCTCCAGTGGTTTAGAAGCGATCTTACCGCTAATTGTTATGATCCCGTATATGGCTAGAAATATCTGTTTCCAGATACTCGAAAGAAAGGGTTTCTGAACTGCTACATACACATATGTTTAACTCTTTAAGTTGAATACACAGCTTGGCAATCATTCTGCTACAAAGCTCCGTTTTTGTTTTAGATCCAGATATTTCTCATTACACACTATATTCCCATTGAATCAGAAGTATCCAAATGCAGCTTTTACAAGAAACGTGTTTCTAACTAGATGAATGTAAACATAGATGCAACTTCCTATGGTCAACAAACACACAGCAGAGCAGTAAGAAAGAGACGTTTCTCCTGTGTTTTAGACGCGATCTTACCGCTAATTCTTAAGAGCTTGTATATGACTGGAATATCTCTTTCCAGAATCTCGAAAGGTAGCGTTTCTCAACTGCTACATTCACACATCTGTTTAACTCTGTAAGTTGAATACACAGCTTCACACTCTTTCTGCTTCATAGCTTCGTTTTTCCTTTAGAGCCAGATATTTCTCATTACGCCGTTTACTTCCATTCACTCAAGAGTATATAAACGCAGCTTTTACAAGAAACGTGTTTCTAACTCGCTGAATCTGAACATAGATGCAACTTTCTAAGGTGAACGAATACACAACAGAGCAGTTTGAAAGAGACGTTTCTCCTGTGGTTTAGACGCGATATTACAGCTAATTCTTATGAGCCTGTATATGGCTGGAAATATCTCTTTCCTCATTCTTGAAAGAAAGGTTGCTGAACTGCTACATTCACACATCTGTTTATACGTTGAATACACAGCTGGACAATCATTCTGCAACATAGTTCCGTTTTTGTTTTAGAGCCAGATGTTTCTCATTACACCGTATACTCCCATTCACTCAGAAGTATCGAATCGCAGCTTTTACAAGAGACATGTTTCTAACTCGCTGAATCTAAACATAGATACAACATCCTAAGATGAACGCACACCCAGCATAGCAGTTTGAAAGAGTCGTTTCTCCGGTAGATTATACACGATCCTACTGGTAATACATGTGATCCTGTATATGGCTGGAAATATCTCTTTCCAGATTCTCGAAAGAAAGGGTTTCGGAACTGCTACATTCACACATCTGTTTCACTATGTAAGTTGAATACACACCTTGACAATCATTCTGCTACATAATTCCTTTTTTGTTTTAGAGGCAGATATTTCTCATTATACCCTATACTCCCATTCACACAGGAGTATCCAAATGCTGCTTTTAAAAGAAACGTGTTTCTAACTCGCTGAATCTAAACATAGATACAACATCCTAAGGTGAACGAACATACAGAAGAGGAGTTTGAAAGAGACTTTTTTTTTTTGTAGTTTACACGCGATCATTCCGCTAATTCCTATAAGC
>NW_016108450.1:6322-7435 GCF_001604975.1 Cebus imitator
AAAGAAATGTTTTCTGAACTGCTACATTCACACATCTGTTCAACTCTGTAAGTTGAATAGACGACTTGACAATCATGCTGTTACATAGCTCCGTTTTTGTTTTAGAGCCAGATATTTCCCATTACACCCTATACTCCCATTCACTCAGGAGTATCCAAACGCAGCTTTTACAAGAACGTCTTTCTAACTCCATGAATCTAAACATAGATGAAACTTCCTAAGGTGAACGAGCACACAGCAGAGCAGTTTGAAAGAGATGTTTCTCCTGTGGTTTAGACGCGATTTTACCACTAATTCTTATAGCCTCTATATGCCTGGAAATATCTCTTTCCAGATTCTCGAAAGAAAGGGTTTTTGAACTGCTGCATTCACACATCTGTTTAACTCTGTAAGTTGAATACACAGCTTGACAATAATTCTGCTACATAGCTCCGTTTTGGTTTTAGAGCCAGATATTTCTCATTACACCCTATAATCCCATTCACACAGGAGTATCCAAACGCAGCTTTAAGAAGAAACGTCTTTCTAACTCGCTGAATGTAAACATAGATGCAGCTTCCTAAGGTGAACGAACACATAGCAGAGCAGTTTGAAAGAGACGTTTCTCCTGGGGTTTAGACGTGATCTTACCATTAATTCTTATGAGACTGTATATGGCTGTTAATATATCTTTCCAAATTCTCGTAAGAAAGGGTGTCTGAACTGATACATTCTAACATCTGTTTAACTCTGTACGTTGAATACACAGCTTGACAATCATTCTGCTACATAGCTCCGTTTTTGTTTTAGAGCCAGATGTTTCTCACTACACACTATACTCCCATTCACTCAGAAGTATCGAATCGCAGCTTTTACAAGAGACGTGTTTCTAACTCGCTGAATCTAAACATAGATGCAACATCCTAAGGTGAACGCACACCCAGCATAGCAGTTTGAAAGAGACGTTTCTCCTGTAGATTATACACGATCCTACCGGTAACACATGTGATCCTGTATATGGCTGGAAATATCTCTTTCCAGATTCTCGAAAGAAAGGGTTCGGAACTGCTACATTCACACATCTGTTTAACTATGTAAGTTGAATACACACCTTGACAATCATTCTGCTACATA
>NW_016108450.1:7794-16995 GCF_001604975.1 Cebus imitator
CCATTTACTCAGGAGTATCCAAACGCAGCTTTTACAAGAAACGTGTTTCTAACTCCATGAATCTAAACATAGATGAAACTTCCTAAGGTGAACGAGCACACAGCAGAGCAGTTTGAAAGAGACGTTTCTCCTGTGGTTTAGACGCTATCTTACCACTAATTCTTATAGCCTCTATATGCCTGGAAATATCTCTTTCCAGATTTTCGAAAGAAAGGGTTTTTGAACTGCTGCATTCACACATCTGTTTAACTCTGTAAGTTGAATACAGAGCTTGACAATAATTCTGCTACATAGCTCTGTTTTTGTTTTAGAGCCAGGTATTTCTCATTACACCCTATAATCCCATTCACACAGGAGTATCCAAACGCAGCTTTTACAAGGAACGTGTTTCTAACTCCCTGAATGTAAACATAGATGCAGCTTCCTAAGGTGAACGAACACACAGCAGAGCAGTTTGAAAGAGACGTTTCTCCTGTGGTTTAGACGTGATGTTACTGCTAATTGTTATGAACCTGTATATGGCTGGAAATATCTCTTTCCAGATTCTCGAAAGAAAGGGTTTCTGAACTGCTACATTCACACATCTGTTTATGTCTGTATGTAGAATACACAGCTTCACAATCATTCTGCTACAAAGCTCCGTTTTTGTTTTGGAGCCAGATATTTCTCATTACACCCTATACTCGCATTTACTCAGGAGTATCCAAACGCAGCTTTCACAAGAAACGTGTTCCTAACTCGCTGAATCTAAACATAGATGCAACTTCCTACGGTGAACGAACACACAGCAGAGCAGTTTGAAAGAGACGTTTCTCCTGTGGTTTACACACGATTTTACTGGTAGTTATTATGAGCATCTAAATGGCTGTAAATATCTCTTTCCAGATTCTCCAAAGAAACTGTTTCTGAACTGCTACATTCACAGAACTGTTTAACTCTGTAATTTTAATATACACCTTGACAATCATTCTGCTTCATAGCTCCGTTGTTGCTTTAGAGCCAGATATTACTCATTACACCCTGTACTCCCATTCAGTCAGGAATATCCAAAGGCAGCTTTTTGAAGAAACGTGTTTCTAACTCGCTGAATCTAAACATAGATGCAACTTCCTCAGGTGAATGAACACACAGCAGAGCAGTTTGAAAGAGACGTGTCTCCTGTGGTTCAGACTCGATCTTACCACTAATTCTCATCAGCCTGTATATGGCTGGAAATATCTCTTTCCAGATTCTCCAAAGAAAGGGTTTCTGAACTGCTACATTCACACATATATTTAACTCTGTAAGTTGAATATACACCTTGACAATCATTCTACTACATAGCTCCGTTTTAGTTTTAGAGCCATATACATCTCCTTACCTCCTAAATTCCCATTCACTAAGGATTATCGAAACGCAGCTTTTAGAAGAAATGTGTTTCTAACTCGCTGAATGTAAATATAGATGCAACTTTCAAGTGTCAATGAACACACAGCAGAGCTGTTTCAAAGAGACGTTTCTCCTGTGGTTTACACGCGATCTTACTGCTAATTCTTGTGAGCCTGTATATGGCTAGAAATATCTCTTTCCAGATTCTCCAAAGAAAGGATTCCTGAACTGCTACATTCCCGCAACGGTTTATCTCTGTAAGTTTCATATACACCTTGACAATCATTCTGCTACATAGCTCTGTTTTTGTTTTAGAGCCAGATATTTCTCATTACACCCCATACTCCCATTCAGCCAGGAATATCCAAATGCAGCTTTTAGAAGAAACGTGTTTCTAACTCGCTGAATCTAAACATAGACGCAGCTTCCTAAGGTGAAGGAACACACAACAGAGCAGTATGAAAGAGATGTTTCTACTGTGGTTTAGAAGCGATGTTACCGCTAATTGTTATGAGTCTGTATATGGCTGGAAATATCTCCTTCCAGATACTCGAAAAAAAGTTTTTCTGAACCGCTACATTCACACATCTGTTTAACTCTGTAAGTTGAATACAGAGCTTGACAATCATTCTGCTACATAGCTCCGTTTTTGTTTTAGAGCAATATATTTCTCATTGCACCAAGGACTCCCATTCACTCAGGACAATCCAATCGCAGCTTTTACAAGAATCGTGTTTCTAATTTGCTGAATCTAAAAATAGATGCAACTTTCTAAGGTGAACGAACACACAGCAGAGCAGCTTGAAAGAGACTTTACTCCTGTGGTTTATACGCGATCTTACCGCTAATTCTTAAGAGCCTATATATGGCTGGAAACATCTCTTTCCGGATTCTCGAAACAAATGGGTTCTGAACTGCTATATTCACACATCTGTTTAGCTCTCTAAGTTGAATACACAGCTTGACCACCATTCTGCTACATAGCTCCGTTTGTGTTTTAGAGTCAGATATTTCTCAATACACCCTGTACTCCCATTCACTCAGGAGTATCCAAACGGAGCTTTTACAAGAAACGTGTTTCTAACTCGGTGAGTCTAAACATTGATGCATCTTCCTTAGGAGAACGAACACACAGCAGAGCAGTTTGAAAGAGACGTTTCTCCTGGGGTTTAGACGTGATCTTACCACTAATTCTTATGAGCCTGTATATGGCTGTTAATATCTCTTTCCAAATTCTCGTAAGAAAGGGTATCTGAACTGCTACATTCTAACATCTGTTTAACTCTGTAAGTTGAATATACAGCTTGAGAATCATTCTGCTTCATAGTTCTGTTTTTGTTTTAGAGCCAGATTTTTCTCATTACACCCTATACTCCCATTCACTCAGAATTATCGAAACGCAGCTTTTACAAGAGACGTGTTTCTAACTCGCTGAATCTATACATAGATGCAACTTCCTAAGGTGAACGAACATCCAGCAGAGCAGTTTGAAAGAGACTTTTCTCCTGTGGTTTAGAAGCGATCATACCGCTAATTCTTATGAGCCTGTATATGGCTAGAAATATCTCTTTCCAGATATTCGAAAGAAAGGGTTTCAGAACTGCTACATTCATACATCTGTTTATATCTGTAAGTTGAATACACAGCTTGAGAATCATTCTGCTACAAAGCTCCGTTTTTGTTTTAGAGCCAGTTATTTCTCATGACACCCTATATTCCCTTTGACTCAGGAGTATCCAAACGCAGCTTTGACAAGAAACGTGTTTCTAACTCGCTGAAACTATACATAGATGGAACATCCTAAGGTCAACGAACACACAATAGAGCAGTTTGAAACGGACTTTTCTCCTGTGGTTTAGACGCGATCTTACAGCTAATTCTTATGAGCCTGTATATGGCTGGAAATATCTCTTTTCTGATTCTCGAAAGAAAGGTTTCTCAACTGCTACATTCACACATCTGTTTAACTCTATACGTTGAATACACAGCTTAACAATCATTCTGCAACATAACTCCGTTTTTGTTTTAGAGCCAGATATTTCTCATTACCCCATATACTCCCATTGAGACAAGAGTATTCAAACGCAGCTTTTACAAGCAACGTGTTTCTAAGTTCCTGAATCTAAACATAGATGCAACTTCTTAAAGTGAGCTAAAACACAGCAGAGCAGTTTGAAAGAGACGTTTCTCCTGCAGTTTAGGCGCGATCTTACCGCTAATTCTTATGAGACTGTATATGGCTGGAAATATCTCTTCCAGATTCTCGAAAGAAAGGGTTTCTGAACTGCGACATGCACACATCTGTTTAACTCTGTAAGTTGAATACACTGCTTGAAAATCATTCAGCTACATAGCTCCATTTTTGTTTTAGATCCAGAAATTTCTCATTACATCCTATACTCCCATTCAATCAGGACTATCCTAACGCAGCTTTTATAAGAAACGTGTTTTCAATACGCTGAATCTAAACATAGATGCCACTTCCCAAAGTGAATGAACACACAGCAGAGCAGTTTGAAAGAGACGTTTCTCCTGTGCTTTAGATGCGATCTTACATTTAATTCTGATGAGCCTGTATATGGCTGGAAATATCTCTTTCCAGATTCTCGAAAGAAAGGGTTTCCGAACTGCTACATTCAAAAATCTGTTTAACTCTGTAAGTTGAATACACAGCTTGACAATCATTCTGCTGCATAGCTCCATTTTTGTTTTAGAGCCAGATATTTCTCATTACACCGTATACTCCCATTCACTCAGGAGTATCAAAACGCAGCTTTTACAAGAAACGTGTTTCTAACTCGCTCAATCTAAACATAGATGCAACTTCCTAAGGTGAACGAACACACAGCAGAGCAGTTTGGAAGAGACGTTACTCCTGTGGTTTAGATGCGATCTTACATTTAATTCTGATGAGCCTGTATATGGCTGGAAATATCTCTTTCCAGATTCTCGAAAGAAAGGGGTTCTGAACTGGTACATTCACACATGTGTTTATCTCTGTAAGTTGAATACACAGCTTGACAATCATTCTGCTACATAGCTCCGTTTTTGTTATAGAGCCAGATATTTCTCATTACACCCTATGCTCACATTCACTCAGGAGTATCCAATAGCAGCTTTTACAAGAAACGTGTCTCTAACTCGCTGAATGTAAATATACATGCAACTTCCTAAGGTGAACGAACACACAGCAGAGCAGTTTGAAAGAGACGTTTCTCCTGTAGTTTAGGCGCGATCTTACCGCTAATTCTTATGAGACTGTATATGGCTGGAAATATCTCTTTCCAGATTCTCGAAAGAAAGGGTTTCTGAACTGCGACATTCACACATCTGTTTAACTCTGTAAGTTGAATACACTGCTGGAAAATCATTCTGCTACATAGCTCCGTTTTTGTTTGAGAGCCAGATATTTCTCATTACACCCTATACTCCCATTCACTCAGGACTATCCAGACGCAGCTTTTACAAGAAACGTGTTTCCAACTCGCTGAATGTAAACAGATGCAACTTCCTAAAGTGAACGGACACACAGCAGAGCAGTTTGAAAGAGACGTTTCTCATGTGGGTTAAACGCGATCTTATTGCTAATTCTTATGAGCCTCTATATGGCTGGAAATATCTCTTTCCAGATTCTGGAAAGATAGGGATTCTGAACTGCTACATTCACACATCTGTTTAACTCTGTATGTTGAATACACGGCTTGACAATCATTCTGCTACATAGCTCCGTTTTTGTTTTAGAGGCAGATATTTCTCATTACACCCTATACTCCCATTCACTCAGGAGTATCCAAACGCAGCTTTTACAATAAACGTGTTTATATCTCGCTGAATCTAAACATAGATGCAACTGCCTAAGGTGAACGAACACACAGCAGAGCAGTTTGAACGAGACGTTTCTCCTGGGGTTTAGACGTGATCTTACCGCTAATTCTTATGACCCTGTATATGGCTGTTAATATCTCTTTGAAAATGCTCGAAAGAAATGGTGTCGGAACTGCGACATTCTAACATCTGTTTAACTCTGTAAGTTGAATACACTGCTTGACAGTCATTCTGCTACATAGCTCCGTTTTTGTTTTAGAGCCAGATGTTTCTCATTACACAGTATACTCCCACTCACTCAGGAGCATCCAAACGCAGCATTTCCAAGAAACGTGTTTCTAACTCGCTGAATCTAAACATAGATGCAACTTCCTAAGGTGAACGAACACACAGCAGAGCAGTTTGAAAGAGACGTTTCTCCTGTGGTTTACACGCGATCTTACCGCTAATTCTTTTAAGCCTGTATATGGCTAGAAATACGTCTTTAAAGATTCTCGAAAGAAAGGTTTTCTGAACTGTTAAATTCACACATCTGTTTAACTCTGTAAGTTGAATACAGGACTTGACAATCATTCTCCTACATAGATCCGTTTTTGTTTTAGAGCCAGATATTTCTGATTACACCCTATCCTCCCCTTCACTCAGGAGTATCAAAACGCAGCTTTTACAAGAAACGTGTTTCTAACTCGCAGAATATAAACATACATGCAACTTCCTACGTTGAACGAACACACAGCAGAGCAGTTTCAAAGAGACGTTTCTCCTGTGCCTTAGTCGCGATCTTACCGCTAATTGTTATGAGCCTGTATATGGCTGGAAACATCTCTTTCCAGACTCTCGAAAGCAATGACTTCTGAACTGCAACATTCACACATCTGTTTAATTCTGTAAGTTGAATACACAGCTTGACAATCATTCTGCTACATATCTCAGTGTTTGTTTTAGAGCCAGATGTTTCTCATTACACCCTAAACCTCTTTTCACTCAGGAGTATCCAAACACAGCTTTTACAAGAAACGTGTTTCTAACTCGCTGAATCTAAACATAGATGCAGCTTCCTAAGGTGAACGAACACACAGCAGAGCAGTTTGAAACAGACGTTTCTCCTGTGGTTTAGACGCGATCTTACGACTAATTATTATGAGCCTGAAAAGTGCTGTAAATATCTCTTTCCAGATTCTCCAAAGAAAGCGTTTCTGAACTGCGACATTCACACATCTGTTTAACTCTGTAAGTTGAATACACAGCTTGACAATCATTCTGCTACATAGCTCCATTATTGTTTTTTAGCCAGATATATCTCATTACACCCTATACTCTCATTCACTCAGAAGTATCCTAACGCAGTTTTACAGGAAACGTGTTCCTAACTCGCTAAATCTAAACATAGATGCAACTTCGTAAGGTGAACGAACACACAGCAGAGCAGTTTGAAAGAGTCGTTTCTGCTGTGGTTTAGGAGCTATCTTACCGCTAATTCTTAAGAGCCTCTTTATGGCTGGAAGTAACTCTTTCCAGATTCTCGAAAGAATGTGTTTCTGAACTGCTACATTCACACATCTGTTAAACTCTGTACGTTGAATACACAGCTTGACAATCATTCTGCTACATAGCTCCGTTTTTGTTTTAGAGCCAGATATTCCTCTTTGCACCCTACACCACCATTCACCCAAGAGTATCCAGACTCAAGTTTTACAAGAAACGTGTTTAGAACTCGCTGAATCTAAACAAAGATGCAACTTCCTAAGGTGAAAGAACCCACAGCAGAGCAGTTTGAAAGAGACGTGTCTCTTGTGGCTTAGACACGATCATACCGCTAATTGTTATGAGCCTGTATATGGCTGGAAATATCTCGTTCCAGATTATGGAAAGAAAGAACTTCTGAACTGCTACATTCACACATCTGTTTAACTCTGAAAGGTGAACACACAGCTTGAGAATCATTCTGCTACATAGCTCCGTTTTTATTTTAGAGCCAGATATTTCTCATTACACCCTATACTCCCATTCACTCAGGAATATCAAAACGCAGCTTTTACAGGAAACGTGTTTCTAACTCGCTGAATCTAAACATAGATGCAACTTCCTACGGTGAACAAACACACAGCAGAGCAGTTTGAAAGAGATGTTTCTCCTGTAGTTTAGACACGATATTACCGCTAATTCTTATGAGCCTGTATATGGCTGGAAATACCTGTTTCCAGATTCTCGAAAGAAAGGGTTTGACAGCAGCTAAATTCACACATCTGTTTAACTCTGTAAGGTGAATACACAGTTAGATAATGTTTCTGCTGCATAGCTCTGTTTTTGTTTTAGAGCCAGATATTTCTCTTTACACCCAATACTCCCATTCACTCAGGATTATCCACCGCAGATTTTACAAGAAACGTGTTTCTAATTCGCCGAATGTAAACATAGGTGCAACTTCCTAAGGTTAACGAACACACAGCAGAGCAGTTTGAAAGAGACGTTACTCCTGTGGTTTAGACGCGATCTTACCGCTAATTATTATGAGCCTATATATGGCTGTAAATATCTCTTTCCAGATTCTCTAAATAAAGGGTTTCTGAACTGCTGCATTCCCACGTCTGTTTAACTCTGTAAGTTGAATACACAGTTAGACAATGTTTCTGCTACATAGCTCCGTTTTTGTTTTAGAGCCAGAAATTTCTCCCTCCACCCTATACTCCCATTAACACAGGATAATCAAATGCAGCTTTTACATGAAAAGTGTTTCTAACTCACTGAATCTAAACATAGATGCAACTTCCAAAGATGAACGAACACACAGCAGAGCACTTTGAAGGAGACGTTTCTCCTGTATTTTAGACGCTATCATACCGCTAGTTCTTATGAGCCTCTAGATGACTGGAAATATCTCTTTCCAGATTCTCGAACGAAAGGGTTTCTGAACTGCTACATACACACATCTGTTTAACTCTGTTAGTTGAATACACAGCTTGACAATTATTCTGCCACATAGCTCTGTTTTTGTTATAGCCAGATATTTGACATTACAAACTTTACTCCCATTCACTCAGGAATATCCAAATGCATGTTTTACAAGAAACGTGTTTCTCACTCGCTGAATAGAAACATAGATGCAATTTCCAAAGGGGAACGAACACACAGTAGAGCACTTTGAAAGAGACGTTTCTCCTGTGGATTAGACGCTATCTTACCGCTAGTTCTTATGAGCCTGTATATAGCTGGAAATATCTCTTTCCAAATTCTCGAACGAAAGGGTTTCTGAACTGCTACATTCACACATCTGTTTAACTCTGTAAGTTGAATACACAGCTTGACAACCATTCTGCTACATATCTCCGTTTTTGTTTTAGAGCCAGATATTTATCATTACACCCTATACAACAGTTCACTCAAGAGTATCCAAACTCAGGTTTTACAAGAAACGTGTTTATAACACGCTCAATCTAAACATAGATGTAACTTCCTAAGGTGAACGAACCCACAGCAGAGCAGTTTGAAAGAGACGTGTCTCCTGTGGTTTAGACGTGATCATAACGCTAATTCTTATGAGCCTGTATATGGCTGGAAAATCTCGTTCCAGATTCTCGAAAGAAAAGGTTTCTGAACTGCTGCATTCACACATCTGTTTAACTGTGAAAGGTGAATACAAAGCTTTAGAATCGTTCTGCTACATTGCTCCGTTTTTCTTTTAGAGCCAGATATTTCTCTTTACACCCTATACTCCCATTCACTCAGGAGTATCCAAACGCAGCTTTTACAAGAAACGTGCTTCTAACTCGCTGAATCAAAACATAGATGCAACTAACTAAGGTGAACGAACACACAGCAGAGCAGTTTGAAAGAGACGTTTCTCCTGTGGTTTACACGTGATCTTACTGGTAGTTACTATGAGCCTCTAAATGTCTGGAAAGATCTCTTTCCAGATTCTCCAAACAAAGGGTTTCTGAGCTGCTACATTCACACATCTGTTTAACTCTGTAAGTTGAATACACACCTTGACAATCATTCTGCTACATA
>NW_016108450.1:17442-18967 GCF_001604975.1 Cebus imitator
AAACATAGATGAAACTTCCTAAGGTGAACGATCACACAGCAGAGCAGTTTGAAAGAGGCGTTTCTCCTGTGGTTTAGATGCGAACTTACCGCTAATTTTTATGAGCCTGTATATGGTTGGAAATATTTCTTTTCAGAGTCTCCAAAAAAGTGTTTCTGAACTGCTACATTCACGCATGTGTTTAACTCTGTAAGTTGAATACACAGTTTGACAATCATTCCGCTACATACTTCCGTTTTTGTTTTACAGCGAGATATTTCTCCTTACACCCTATGATCTCATTCACTCAGGAGTATCCAAACGCAGCTTTTACAAGAAACGTGTTTCTAACTCGCTGAATCTAAACATAGATGCAACTTCCTAAGGTTAACGAACACACAGAGAGCAGTTTCAAAGAGACGTTGCTCCTGTGGTTTCGATGCGATCTTACCTCTAATTATTAAGAGCCTGAGTATAGCTGGAAATATCAATTTCCAGATTCTCCAAAGAAAAGGATTCAGAACTGCTACATTCACACATCTGTTTACCTCTGTATGTTGAATATACACCTTGAGAATAATTCTGCTACATAGCTCCGTTTTTGTTTTAGAGGCAGATATTTCTATTTACACCCTATACTCCCATTCACTCAGGAATATACAAACGCAGATTTTAGAAGAAACATGTTCCTAACTCGCTGAATATGAACATACATGCAGCTTCCTAAGGTCAATGAACACACAGCAGAGCAGTTTGAAAGAGTCGTTTCTCCTGTGGTTTAGACGCGATCTTAAAGCTAATTCTTATGAGCCTGTATATGGCTGAAAATATCTCTTTCCAGATTCTCCAAGGAAAGGGTTTCTGAACTGCTACATTCACACATCAGTCTAACTCTGTAAGTTGAATACACACCTTGACAATCATTCTGCTACATAGTTCCGTTCTTGTTTTACAGCCCGATATTTCTCATTACACCCAATACTCAAATTCACTCAGGAATACCCAAACTCCGCTTTTTGGAGAAACGTGTTTCTAACTCGCTGAATCTAAACAAGGATGCAACTTCCTAAGGTGAACGAACACACAGCAGAGAAGTTTGAAAGAGACGTTTCTAATGTGATTTGACGCGATCTTATACCTAATTCTTAGGATTCTGTATATTGCTGGAAATATCTCTTTCCAGATTCTCCAAGGAAAGGGTTATTCAACTGCTACATTCACATATCTGTCTAACTCCGTAAGTTGAATACACACCTTGACAATCATTCTGCTACATAGCTCCGTTTTTCTTTTAGAGCCAGATATTTCTCATTAAACCCTATTCTCCCATTCACTCAAGAATATCGACACGCAGCTTTTAGAATAAAAGTGTTCCTAACTCGCTGAATCGAAACATAGATGCAACTTTCTAAGGTCAACGAACACACAGTAGAGCCGTTTGAAAGAGACGTTTGTCCTGTGGTTTATACGCGATCTTACCGCTAAATCTTATGAGCCTGTATATGGCTGGAAATATCTCTTTCCAGATTCTCCAAAGAAAGTGTTA
>NW_016108450.1:19360-21142 GCF_001604975.1 Cebus imitator
TGGAGCAGTTTGAAAGAGACGTTTCTCGTATGATTTAGATGCGATCTTAAAGCTAATTCTTAAGACTCTGTATATGGCTGGAAATATCTCTTTCCAGATTCTCCAAAGAAACGGTTAGGGGACTGCTACTTTCACACAATTGTTTAACTCTGTCAGTTTAATATACACCTTGACAATCATTCTGCTACATAGCTCCGTTTTTCTTTTAGAGGCAGATATTTCTCATTACACCCTATACTCCCAGTCACTCAGGAGTATACAAATGCAGCTTTTACAAGAAACGCGTTTCTAGCTGGCTGAATGTAAACATAGATGCAACTTCCTAAGATGAAAGAACAGACAGCAGAGCGGTTTGAAAGAGACGTTTCTAGTGGGTTTAGACGGGATTTTACCGCTAATTCTTATGAGCCTGTATATGGCTGGAAATGTCTCTTTCCTGGTTCTCGAAAGAAAGGGTTTCTGAACTGCTACATTCACACATTTGTTTAACTCTGTAAGTTGAATACACAGCTTGACAATCATTCTGCTACATAGCTCCGTTTTTCTTTTAGAGCCAGATATTTTGCATAACACCCTATACTCCCATTGACTCAGGAGTATCCAAACGCAGCTATTACAAGGAACGTGTTTCTAACTCGCTAAATCTAAACATAGATGCAACTTCCTAAGGTCAACGAACACACAGTAGAGCAGTTTGAAAGAGAGGTTTCTCCTGTGTTTTAGACCCGATCTTACCGCTAATTCTTATGAGCCTGTGTACGCCTGGAAATATCTCTTTCCAGATTCTCGAAAGAAAGGCTTTCTGAACTGCTACATTCACATATCTGTATAGCTTTGTAAGTTGAATACACAGCATGACAATCATTCTGGTACACATCTCCGTTTTTGTTTTAGAGCAAGATATTTCTCATTACACCCTATACTCCTATTCACTCAAGAGTATCCAAACGCAGCTTTTAGATGAAACTTGTTTCTAACTCGCTGAATCAAAACGTAGATGCAATTTCCTAAGGTGAACGATCACACAGCAGAGCAGTTTGAAACAGTCGTTTTTCCTGTGGTTTAGATGCGATCTTACCGCTAATTTTTATGAGCCTGTATATGGTTGGAAATATTTCTTTCCAGAGTCTCCAAACAAAGTGTTTCTGAACTGCTACATTCACGCATGTGTTTAACTCTGAAAGTTTAATATACACCTTGACAATCATTTTGCTACATAGCTCCGTTTTTCTTTTAGAGCTAGATATTTCTCATTACACCCTATACTCCCAGTCACTCAGGAGTATACAAATGCAGCTTTTACAAGAAACGCGTTTCTAATTCGCTGAATCTAAACATAGATGCAACTTGCTAAGATGAATGAACACACAGCATAGCAGTTTGAACGACACGTTTCTCCTGTGTTTTAGACGCGATCTTACCACTAATTCTTATGAGCCTGTTTATGGCTGGAAATATATCTTTCCAGATTCTCGAAAGAATGGGTTTCTGAATTGCTACATTCACACATCTGTTTCACTATGTAAGTTGAATACACAGCTTGACAATCATTCTGCTACATAGCTCCGTTTTTGTTTTACAACCAGATATTTCTCATTACACCATATATTCCCATTCACTCAGGAGTATCCAAACGCTGCTTTTACAAGAAACGTGTGTCTAACTCGCTGAATCTAAACATAGATGCCACCTCCTAAGGTGAACGGGCACACAGCAGAGCAGTTTGAAGAGACGTTTCTCCTGTGGTTTAGACACGATCTTACCACTAATTTTTGTGAGCCT
>NW_016108450.1:21274-23285 GCF_001604975.1 Cebus imitator
TTGTTTTAGAGCCAGATATTTCTAATTACACCCTGTACTCCCATTCACTCAGGAGTATCCAAACGAAGCTTTCACAAGAAACGTGTTTCTAACTCGCTGAATCTAAGCATAGATGCAACTTCCTAAGGTTAACGAACACACAGAGAGCAGTTTCCAAGAGACGTTTATCCCGTGGTTTAGACCCGATCTTACCGCTGATTCTTATGAACCTGTATATGAGTGGAAATATCTCTTTCCAGATTCTCGAAAGAAAGGGTTTCCGAACTGCTCCAATCACACATCTGTTTAACTCTGTAAATTGAATACACAGCTTGACAATGATTCTGCTACATAGCTCCGTTTTTGTTTTAGAGCCAGATATTTCTCGTTACACACTAAACCCCATTTACTCAGGAGTATCCAAACGCAGCTTTTACAAGAAACATGTTTCTAACTCGCTGAATCTAAACATAGATGCAACTTCCTAAGGTTAATGAACACACAGAGAGCAGTTTCAAAGAGACGTTGCTCCTGTGGTTTTGACGCGATCTTACCTCTAATTATTAAGAGCCTGAGTATAGCTGGAAATATCAATTTCCAGATTCTCCAAAGAAAGGGATTCAGAACTGCTACATTCACACATCTGTTTACCTCTGTATGTTGAATATACACCTTGAGAATAATTCTGCTACATAGCTCCGTTTTTGTTTTAGAGGCAGATATTTCTCATTACACCCTATACTCCCATTCACTGAGGAATATACAAACGCACATTTTAGAAGAATCATATTCCTAACTCGCTGAATATGAACATACATGCAGCTTCCTAAGGTCAATGAACACACAGCAGAGCAGTTTGAAAGATACGTTTCTCCTGTGGTTTAGACGCGATCTTACCGCTAATTCTTAGGAGCCTGTATATACCTGGAAATATCTCTCCAGATTTTCCAAAGAAAGGTTTTCTGAACTGCTACATTCACATATCTGTTTACCTCTCTAAGATGAATATACACCTTGACAATCATTCTGCTACATGGCTCCGCTTTTGCTTTAGAGCCCGATGTTTCTCATTACACCCTATCCTCCCATTCACTCAGGAATATCCAAACGCCGCTATTTGGAGAAACGTGTTTCTTACTCGCTGAATCTAAACATAGATGCAACTTCCGAAGGTGCACGAACACACAGCGGAGCAGTTTGAAAGAGACGTTTCTCCTGTGGTTTAGATGCGATCTTAAAGGTAATTCTTATGTGCCTGTATATGGCTGGAAATATCTCTTTCCAGATTCTCCAACGAAAGGGTTAGGGAACTGCTATATTCACACAATTGTTTAACTCTGTAAGTTTAGTATACACCTTGACAATCATTCTGCTACATAGCTCCGCTTTTGTTTTAGAGCCAGATATTTCTCATTACACCCTATACTCCCATTCACTCAGGAATATGCAAACGCCGCTTTTTGGAGAAACGTGTTTCTAACTCGCTGAATCTAAAAATAGATGCAACTTCCTAATGTGAACGAACACAAAGCAGAGCAGTTTGAAAGAGACGTTTCTATTGTGATTTAGACGTGGTCTTATAGCTAATTCTTAAGAGTCTGTATATTGCTGGAAATATCTCTTTCCAGATTCGCCAAAGAAAGGGTTATTCAACTGCTACCTTCACACATCTGTTTAACTCTATATGTTGAATATACACCTTGACGGCCATTCAGCTTCATAGCTCCGTTTTTGTTTTAGAGCCAGATATTTCTCATTACACCCTATACTCCCATTCGCTAAGGAATATCCAAACGCAGATTTTAGAAGAAACGTGTTTCTAACTCGCTGAATCTAAACATAGATGAAACTTTCTAAGGTGAACGAACATACAGCAGAGCAGTTTGAAAGATACGTTTCTAATGTGATTTAGATAATATCATATAGCTAATTCTTAAGAGACTGTATATTGCTGGAAATATCCATTTACAGATTCTCCAAAGAAAGAGTTATTCAACTGCTACATTCACACGGCTGTTTAACTCTGTAAGTT
>NW_016108450.1:23295-24662 GCF_001604975.1 Cebus imitator
ACCTTGACAATCATTCTGCTACATAGCTCCGTTTTTGTTTTAGAGCCAGATAATTCTCATTACACTGTATACTCAAATTTACTCAACAATATCGACACGCAGCTTTTAGAAGAAACGTGTTTCTAACTCGCTGAATCGAAACATAGATCCAACTTCCTAAGTTCAATGAACACACAGCAGAGTAGTTTGAAAGAGACTTTTCTCCTGTGGTTTAGACGCGATCTTAAAGCTAATTCTTATGAGCCTGTATATGGCTGGAAATGTCTCTTTCCAGATTCTCCAAGGAAAGGGTTTCTGAACTGCTACATTCACACATCTGTCTAACTCCGGAAGGTGAATACACACCTTGACAATCATTCTTCTACATAGCTCCGTTTTTGTTTTAGAGCCAGATATTTCTCATTACACCCTATACTCCCATTCACTAAGGAATATCCAAACGGAGATTTTAGCAGAAACTTGTTACTAAATCGCTGAATCTAAAGATAGATGCAACTTCCTAAGGTCAACGAACACACAGCAGAGTAGTTTGAAAGAGACGTTTGTCCTGTGGTTTAGACGCGATCTTAAAGCTAATTCATATGAGCCTGTATATGCCTGGAAATTTCTCTTTCCAGATTCTCCAAAGAAAGGGTTTTCGAACTGCTACATTAACACATCTGTCTAACTCTGTAAGTTGAATTCACACCTTGACAATCATTCTTCTACATAGCTCCGTTTTTGTTTTAGAGCCAGATATTTGTCATTACACCCTATACTCCCAGTAACACAGGAATATCCAAACGCAGCTTTTAGAAGAAACCTGTTTGTAACTAGCAGAATCTAAACATAGATGCAACTTCCTAAGGTGAACGAACACACAGTGGAGCAGTGTGAAAGAGTCGTTTCTCACATGGTTTAGATGCGATCTTAAAGCTAATTCTTAAGAGTCTGTATATGGCTGGAAATATCTCTTTCCAGATTCTCCAAAGAAAGGGTTCGTGAACTGCTACATTCACACAATTGTGTAACTCAGTAAGTTTAATATACGCCTTGACAAGCAATCTGCTACAGAGCTCCGTTGTTGTTTTAGAGCGTGATATTTCTCATTACACCCTATACTCCCAATCACTAAGGAATATCCAAACGCAGATTTTAGAAGAAACGTGTTTCTAACTCGCTGAATGTAAACATAGATGAAACTTTCTAAGGTGAACGAACATACAGCAGCGCAGTTTGAAAGATACGTTTCTAATGTGATTTAGATAATATCATATAGCTAATTCTTAAGAGTCTGTATATTACTGGAAATATCCATTTACAGATTCTCCAAAGAAAGGGTTATTCAACTGCTACATTCACACGGCTGTTTAACTCTGTAAGTTTAA
>NW_016108450.1:24673-31673 GCF_001604975.1 Cebus imitator
ACAATCATTCTGCTACATAGCTCCGTTTTTGTTTTAGAGCCAGATATTTCCCATTACACCCATTATTCCAGTTCACTCAGGAATATCCAAACGCAGTTTTTAGAAGAAACGCGTTTCTAACTCGCTGAATCTAAACATAGATGCACCTTCCAAAGGTGAACGAACACATAAGAGAGCAGTTTGAAAGAGACGGTTCTCCTGTGGTTTAGACGCGATCTTACTGCTAATTCTTAGGAGCCTGTTTATGGCCGGAAATATCTCTTTCCAGATTCTACAAAGAAAGGTTTTCTGAACTGCTACATTCACATATCTGTTTAACTCTCTAAGTTGAATATACGCCTTCACAATCATTCTGCTACATAGCTCTGTTTTTGTTTTAGAGCCAGATATTTCTCATTACACCCTATACTCCCATTCACTCAGGAATATTCAAACGCCGCTATTTGGAGAAACGTGTTTCTAACTCGCTGAATCTAAACATAGATGCAACTTCCTAAGATGAACGAACACCCAGCAGAGCAGTTTGAAAGAGACGTTTCTAATGTGATTTAGCCGCGATCTTATAGCTAATTCTTAAGAGTCTGTATATTGCTGGAAATATCTCTTTCCAGATTCTGCAAAGAAAGGGTTATTCAACTGCTACATTCACACATCTCATTAACTGTATATGGTGAATATACACCTTGACAATCATTCAGCTACATAGATCCGTTTTTGCTTTAGAGCGAGATATTTCTCATTACACACTATACTCCCATTCACTCAGGAATATCCAAACGCAGCTTTTTGGAGAAACGTGTTTCTAACTCAAAGAATCTAAACATAGATGCAACTTCCTAAGGTGAACGAACGCACAGTGGAGAAGTTTGAAAGAGACGTTTCTCGTATGATTTAGATGCGAACTTAAAGCTAATTGTTAAGAGTCTGTATATGGCTGGGAATGTCTCTTTCCAGATTCTCCAAAGAAACGTTTAGGGAACTGCTACTTTCACACAAATGTTTAAACTCTTAAGTTTAATATACACCTTGACAATCATTCTGCTACATAGCTCCGTTTTTCTTGTAGAGCCAGATATTTCTCATTACACCCATTATTCCCATTCAGTCAGGAATATCCAAACTCAGCTTTTAGAAGAAACGTGTTTCTAACTCGCTGGAACTAAACATAGATGCAACTTTTGAAGGTGAATGAACACATAAGAGAGCAGTTTGAAAGAGACGATTCTCCTGTGGTTTAGACGCGATCTTACTGCTAATTCTTAGGAGCCTGTTTATGGCCGGATATCTCTTTCCAGATTCTACAAAGAAAGGTTTTCTGAACTGCTACATTCACAAATCTTTTTAACTCTCTAAGTTGAATATACACCTTCACAATCATTCTGCTACATAGCTCTGTTTTTGTTTTAGAGCCGCATACTTCTCATTACACCCTATACTCCCATTCACTCAGGAATATCCAAATGCCGCAATTTGGAGAAACATGTTTCTAACTCGCTGAATCTAAACATAGATGCATGTTCCTAAGGTGAACGAACACCCAGCAGAGCAGTTTGAAAGAGACGTTTCTAATGTGATTTAGACGTGATCTTAAAGCTAATTCTTAGGAGCCCGTATATGGTTGGAAGTATCTCTTTCCAGATTCTCCAAAGAAAGGGTTAGTTAACTGCTACATTCACATACCTGTTTAACTCTCTAAGTTGAATATACACCTTGACAAACATTCTGCTACATAGCTCCGTTTTTGTTTTAGAGCCCGATATTTCTCATTACAACTTATACTCCCATTCACTCAGGAATATCCAAACACCGCTATTTGGATAAATGTGCTTCTGACTTGCTGAATCTAAACATAGATGCAACTTCCGAAGGTGAACAAACACACAGCGGAGCAGTTTGAAAGAGCCGTTTCTCCTGTGGTTTAGACACCATCTTACCGCTAATTCTTATGAGCCTGTTTATGACTGGAATTATCTCTTTCCACATTCTGCAAGAAAGGTTTTCTGAACTGCTACATTCACACAATTGTTTAACTCTGTAAGTTTAATATACACCTTGACAATCATTCTGCTACAAAGCTCCGTTGTTGTTTTAGAGCCAGATATTTCTCATTAAACCCTATACTCCCATTCACTCAGGAATATCCAAACGCCGCTTTTTGGAGAAACGTGTTTCTAACTCGTGATTCTAAACATAGATGCAACTTCCGAAGGTGAACGAACACACACAGCAGAGCAGTTTGAAAGAGACGTTTCTAAAGGGATTTAGACGCTATCTTATAGCAAATTGTTACGAATCTGTATATTGCTGGAACTATCTCTCTCCAGATTCTGCAAGAAAGGGTTATTCAACTGCTACATTCACACAATTGTTTAACTCTGTAAGTTGAATACACACCTTCACAATCATTCTTCTACATAGCTCCGTTTTTGTTTTAGAGCCAGAAATTTCTCATTACAGCCTATACTCCCAATAACCCAGGAATATCCTAACGCAGCTTTTAGAAGAAACCTTTTTCTAACTCGCTGAATCTAAACATAGATGCAACTTCCTAATGTGAACCAAACACAGCAAAGCAGTTTCAAAGATACGTTTCTCCTGTGGTTTAGACACGATCTTAACAGCTAAATCTTATGAACCTGTATATGGCTTTAAATATCTCTTTATAGATTCTCCAAGGAAAGGGTTTCTGAACTGCTGCATTCACACATGTGTCTAACTCTGTAAGCTGAATACACACCTTGTAAATCATTCTTCTACATAGCTCTGTTTTGGTTTTAGAGCCTGATATTTCTCATTACAGCGTATACTCAAAATTACCCAGGAATATCCAAACGCTGCTTTTAGAAGAAACATGTTTCTAACTCGCTGAATCTAAACATAGATGCAACTGCCTAATGTGAACCAAACACAGCAGAGCCGTTTGAAAGAGACGTTTCTCCTGTGGTTTCGACGTGATCTTACCGCTAAATCTTATGAGCTTGCATATGGCTGGGATTATCTCTTTCCAGATTCTCCAAAGAAAGTGTTTCTGAACTGCTACATTCACCTATGTGCTTAACTCTGTAAGTTGAACATACTCCTTGACAATCATTGTGCTACATTGCTCCGTTTTTGTTTTAGAGCCACATATTTCTCATTAAACCCTATACTCCCTTTCTCTCAGGAATATCCAAACGCAGCTTTTTGTAGAAACGTGTTTCTAACTCGCAGAATCTAAACATAGATGCCACTTCCTAAGATCATCGAAGGCACAGTGGAGCAGTTTGAAAGAGACGTTTCTCGTATGATTTAGATGCGATCATAAAGCTAATTCTTAAGAGTCTGTATATGGCTGGAAATATCTCGTTCCAGATTCTACAAAGAAAGGGAGAGTGAACTGCTACATTCACACAATTGTTTACCTCTGTAAGTTTAATACACACTTTGAAAATCATTCTGCTACATAGCTCCGCTTTTGTTTTACAGGCAGATATTTCTCATTACACCCATTATTCCCATTCACTCAGGAATATCCAAACGCAGCTTTTAGAAGAAACGTGTTTCTAGCTCGCTGAATCTAAACATAGATGCAACTTCCGAAGGTGAGCAAACACATAAGAGAGCAGTTTGAAAGAGACAATTCTCCTGTGGTTTAGACGCCATCTTACCGCTAATACTTAGGAGCCTGTACATGGCTGGAAATATCTCTTTCCAGATTCTCGAAAGAAAGAGTTATTCAACTGCTACATTCACACAATTGTTTAACTCTGTGAGTTTAATATACACCTTGACAATCATTCTGCTACATAGCTCCGTTTTTGTTTTAGAGCCAGATATTTCTCATCACACTGTATATTCCCATTCACTGAAGAATATCGACACGCAGCTTTTAGAAGAAACGTCTTTCTAACTCGCTGAATCGAAACATACATGCAACTTCCTAAGGTCAACGAACACACAGCAGAGGAGTTTGAAAGAGACGTTTCTCCTGTGGTTTAGACGCGATCTTACAGCGTATTTTGAGCCTGTATATGACTGGAAATATCACTTTCAAGATTCTCCAAAGAAAGGGTTAGTGAACTGCTACATCCACACAATTGTTTAACTCTGTAAGTTTAATATACACGTTGACAATCATTCAGCTACATAGCTCCGCTATTCTTTAACAGCCAGATATTTCTCCTTACACCCTATACTCC
This sequence comes from Cebus imitator, assembly GCF_001604975.1. Lineage (NCBI taxonomy): Eukaryota > Metazoa > Chordata > Mammalia > Primates > Cebidae > Cebus > Cebus imitator. The sequence continues at coordinate 28,852 of NW_016108450.1, forward strand.
CATTCACTCAGGAATATCCAAACGCCGCTGTTTGTAGAAACTTGCTTCTAACTCGCTGAATCTAAACATAGATGCAACTTCCGAAGGTGAACGAACACACAGCACAGCGGTTTGAAAGAGACCTCTCTCCTGTGATTTAGACGCGATCTTAAAGCTAATTCTTAGGAGCCTGTATATGGCTGGAAATAACCGTTTCCAGATTCTCCAAAGAAAGGGTTTCTGAACTGCTACATTCACACATCTGTCTAACTCTGTAAGTTGAATACACACCTTCACAATCATTTCTCTACATAGCTCCGTTTTTGTTTTAGAGCCAGAAATTTCTCATTACAGCCTATACTCCCAATTACCCAGGAATATCCTAACGCAGCTTTTAGAAGAAACCTGTTTCTATCTCGCTGAATCTAAACATAGATGCAACTGCCTAATGTGAACCAAACACAGCAGAGCCGTTTGAAAGAGACGTTTCTACTTTGGTTTTGACGCGATCTTACCGCTAAATCTCATGAGCATGCATATGGCTGGAATTATCTCTTTCCAGATTCTCCAAAGAAAGTGTTTCTGAACTGCTACATTCACACATCTGCTTAACTCTGTAAGTTGAACATACACTTTGACAATCATTCGGCTACGTAGCTCCGTTTTTGTTTTAGAGCCAGATACTTCTCATTAAACCCTATACTCCCATTCACTCAGGAATATCCAAACGCAACTTTTTGTAGAAACCTGTTTCTAACTCGCAGAATCTAAACATAGATGCAACTTCCTAAGTCAACGAAAACACAGCGGAACAGTTTGAAAGAGACGTTTCCTGTGATTTAGATGCGATTTTAAAGCTAATTCTAAGGAGCCTGTATATGGCTGGAAGTATCTCTTTCCAGATTCTCCAAAGAAAGGGTTTCTGAAGTGCTACATTCACACATCTGTTTCACTCTGTAAGTTTAATACACACCTTGAGAATCATTCTTCTACATAGCTCAGTTTTTGTTTTAGAGCCAAATATTTCTCATTACACCCTATACTCCCATTCACTGAGGAATATCCAAACGCAGATTTTAGAAGAAACGTGTTTCTATCTCGCTGAATCTAAACATAGATGCAACTTCCTAAGGTCAACGAACACACAGCGGAGCAGTTTGAAAGAGACCTTTGTCCTGTGGTTTAGACGCGATCATAAATCTAATTCTTATGAGCCTGTATATGGCTGGAAATATCTCTTTCCAGATTCTCCAAGGAAAGGGATTCTGAACTGCTACATTCACACATCTGTCTATCTCTGTAAGTTGAATACACAAATTGACAATCATTCTTTTACATAGCTCCGTTTTTGTTTTAGAGCCAGATATTTCTCATTACACACTATACTCCCATTCACTAAGGAATATCCAAACGCAGATTTTAGAAGAAACGTGTTTCTAACTCGCTGAATCTAAATATAGATGCAACTTACTAAGGTCAACGAGCACACAGTGGAGCAGTTTGAAAGAGACGTTTCTCCTGTGGTTTAGACGCGATCTTAAAGCTAATTCTTAAGAGACTGTATATGGCTGGAAATATCTCTTTCCAGATTCTCCAAGGAAAGGGTTTCTGAACTGCTACATTCACACATCTGTCTAACTCTGTAAGTTGAATACACACCTTGACAATCATTCTTCCACAAAGCAACGTTTTTGTTTTAGAGCCAGATATTTCTCATTACACCCTATACTCCCAATCACTAAGGAATATCCAAACGGAGATTTTAGCAGAAACGTGTTTCTAACTCGCTGAATCAAAACATAGATGCAACTTCCTAAGGTCAACGAACACACAGCAGAGCAGTTTGAAACAGACGTTTCTCCTGTGGTTTAGACGCGATCTTACCGCTAAATATTATGAGCCTCTATATGGCTGGAATTATCTCTTTCCAGATTCTCCAAAGAAAGTGTTTCTAAACTGCTACATTCAAACATCTGTTTAACTCTGTAAGTTGAACATGCATCTTGACAATCATTCTGCTACATAGCTCCGTTTTTGTTTTAGAGTCAGATATTTCTCATTACACCCTATACTCCCTTTCACTCAGGAATATCCAAACGCAGATTTTAGAAGATACCTGCTTCTAACTTGCTGAATCTAAACATAGATGAAACTTCCTAAGGTGAACGAACACAGAGCAGAGAAGTTTGAAAGGGACGTTTCTTCTGTGGTTTAGACGCGATCTTACCGCTAAATCTTATGAGCCTGTATATGGCTGGAATTATCTCTCTCTAGATTCTCCAAAGAAAGTGTTTCTGAAAGGCTACCTTCACACATCTGTTTATCTCTTTAAGTTGAACATACACCTTGACAATCATTCTGCTACATAGATCCGTTTTTGTTTTAGAGCCAGATATTTCTCATTACACCGTATACTCCCATTCACTCAGGAATATCCAAACGCAGATTTTAGAAGAAACGTGTTTCTAACTCGCTGAGTCTAAACATAGATGCAACTTCCTAAGGTGAACGAACACAGAGCAGAGAAGTTTGAAAGAGACGTTTCTCCTGTGGTTTAGACGCGATCTTACCGCTAAATCTTATGAGCCTGTATATGACTGGAATTATCTGTTTCCACATTCTCTCAAGAAAGTGTTTCTGAACCGCTACATTCACACATCTGTTCAACTCGGTTAGTTGAACATACACATTGATAATCATTCTGCTACATAGCTCCGTTTTTGTTTTACAGCCAGATATTTCTCATTACACACTTTACTCCCATTCACTCAGGAATATCCAAAAGCAGATTTTAGAAGAAACGTGTTTCTAACTCGCTGAATCTAAACATAGATGCAACTTCC
>NW_016108450.1:32095-33247 GCF_001604975.1 Cebus imitator
TTTTAGTAGAAACGTGTTTCTAACTCACTGAATCTAAACATAAATGCAACTTCCTAAGGTGAACGAACACAGAGCAGAGCAGTTTGAAAGAGACGTTTCCTCTGTGGTTTAGATGCGATCTTACCGCAAAATCTTATGAGCGTGTATATGGCTTTCCAGCTTCTCCAAAGGAAGTGTTTCTGAACTGCTTCATTCACCATCTGTTTAACACTGTAAGTTGAACATACACCTTGACAATCATTCTGCTTCATAGCTCCGTTTTTGTTTCAGAGCCAGATATTTCTCATTACAACCTATACTCCCATTCACTCAGGAATATCCAAACGCAGATTTTAGAAGAAACGTGTTTATAACTCGCTGAATCTAAACATAGATGCAACTTCCTAAGGTGAACGAACACAGAGCAGAGAAGTTTGAAAGAGACGTTTCTCCTGTGGTTTAGACGCGATCTTACCGCTGAATCTTATGAGCCTGTATAGGGCTGGAATTTTCTCTTTCCTGATTCTCCAAGGAAAGTGTTTCTGAACTACTACATTCACACATCTGTTTAACTCTGTAAGTTGAACAAACACCTTGACAATCATTTTGCTACATAGCTCAGTTTTTGTTTTAGAGCCAGATATTTCTCATTACACCCTATACTCCAATTCACTCAAGAATATCCAAACGCAGATTTTAGAAGAAACGTGTTTCTAACTCGCTGAATCTAAACATAGATGCAACTTACTAAGGTGAAAAACACAGAGCAGAGAAGTTTGAAAGACCCGTTTCCCCTGTGGTTTAGACGCGATCTTACCGCTAAATCTTATGAGCCTGTATATGTCTGGAATTATCTATTTCCAGATTCTCCACAGAAAGAGTTTCTGAACGGCTACATTCACTCTTCTGTTTAACTCTGTAAGTTGAACATACACCTTGACAATCATTCGGCTACATAGCTCAGTTTTTGTTTTAGAGCCAGATATTTCTCATTACACACTATACTCCCAGTCACTCAGGAATATCCAAACGCAGATTTTAGAAGAAACGTGTTTCTAACTCGCTGAATCTAAACATAGATGCAGCTTCCTGAGGTGAACGAACACAGAGCACAGAAGTTTGAAAGAGACGTTTCTCCTGTGGTTTAGACGCAATCTTACCGCTAAATCTTAT
>NW_016108450.1:34591-36327 GCF_001604975.1 Cebus imitator
TACCCAAACTCCGCTTTTTGGAGAAACGTGTTTCTAACTCGCTGAATCTAAACAAGGATGCAACTTCCTAAGGTGAACGAACACACAGCAGAGAAGTTTGAAAGAGACGTTTCTAATGTGATTTGACGCGATCTTATACCTAATTCTTAGGATTCTGTATATTGCTGGAAATATCTCTTTCCAGATTCTCCAAGGAAAGGGTTATTCAACTGCTACATTCACATATCTGTCTAACTCCGTAAGTTGAATACACACCTTGACAATCATTCTGCTACATAGCTCCGTTTTTCTTTTAGAGCCAGATATTTCTCATTAAACCCTATTCTCCCATTCACTCAAGAATATCGACACGCAGCTTTTAGAATAAAAGTGTTCCTAACTCGCTGAATCGAAACATAGATGCAACTTTCTAAGGTCAACGAACACACAGTAGAGCCGTTTGAAAGAGACGTTTGTCCTGTGGTTTATACGCGATGTTACCGCTAAATCTTATGAGCCTGTATATGGCTGGAAATATCTCTTTCCAGATTCTCCAAAGAAAGTGTTTCTGAACTGCTACATTCACACATCTGTTTATCTCTGTAAGTTGAACATACTCCTTGTCAATCATTCTGCTACATAGCTCCGTTTTTGTTTTAGAGCCAGATATATCTCATTAAACTCTATACTCCCTTTCACTCAGGAATATCCAAACTCAGCTTTTTGGAGAAACGTCTTTCTAACTCACAGAATCTAAACATAGATGCAACTTCCTAAGGTGAACGATCACACAGTGGAGCAGTTTGAAAGAGACGTTTCTCGTATGATTAAATGCGATCTTAAAGCTAATTCTTAAGACTCTGTATATGGCTGGAAATATCTCTTTCCAGATTCTCCAATGAAACGGTTAGGGGACTGCTACTTTCACAGAATTGTTTAACTCTGTCAGTTTAATATACACCTTGACAATCATTCTGCTACATAGTTCCGTTTTTCTTTTAGAGGCAGATATTTCTCATTACACCCTATACTCCCAGTCACTCAGGAGTATACAAATGCAGCTTTTACAAGAAACGCGTTTCTAGCTGGCTGAATGTAAACATAGATGCAACTTCCTAAGGTGAAAGAACAGACAGCAGAGCAGTTTGAAAGAGACGTTTCTAGTGGGTTTAGACGGGATTTTACCGCTAATTCTTATGAGCCTGTATATTTCTGTAATTATCTCTTTAGAGATTCTCCAGAGAAAGTGTTTCTGAACTGCTACATTCACACATCTGTTTAACACTGTAAGTTGAACAAAAACCTTGACAATCATTCTTCTACATAGCTCAGTTTTTTTTAGAGCCAGATATTTCTCATTACACCCTATACTCCGATTCACTCAAGAATATCCAAACGCAGATTTTAGAAGAAACGTGTTTCTAACTCGCTGAATCTAAACATCGATGCATCTTCCTAAGGTGAAAAACACAGAGCACAGAAGTTTGAAAGAGACGTTTCCCCTGTGGTTTAGACGCGATCTTACCGCTAAATCTTATGAGCCTGTATATGTCTGGAATTATCTATTTCCAGATTCTCCACCGAAAGAGTTTCTGAACGGCTACATTCACTCATCTGTTTAACTCTATAAGTTGAACATACACCTTGACAATCATTCTGCTACATAGCTCCGTTTCTGTTTTAGAGCCAGATATTTATCATTACACCCCATACTCCCATTCACTCAGGAATATCCAAACGCAGATTTTAGAAGAAAC
>NW_016108450.1:38196-39285 GCF_001604975.1 Cebus imitator
AACGCAGATTTTAGAAGAAACGTGTTTCTAACTCGCTGAATCTAAACATAGATGCAACTTCCTAAGGTGAACGAACTCAGAGCAGAGAAGTTTGAAAGAGACGTTTCTCCTGTGGTTTAGACGCGATCTTACCGCTGAATCTTATGAGAGTGTATATGGCTGGAATTATCTCTTTCCAGATTTTCCAAAGAATGTGTTTCTGAACTGCGTCATTCACACATCAGTTTAACACTGTAAGTTGAACATAAATCTTGACAATCATTCTACTACATAGCTCCGTTGTTGTTTCAGAGCCAGATATTTCTCATTACACCCTATACTCCCATTCACTCAGGAATATCCAAACGCAGATTTTAGAAGAAACGTGGTTCTAACTCGCTGAATCTAAACATAGATGCCTCTTCCTAAGGTGAACGAACACAGAGAAGAGAAGTTTGAAATAGACGTTTCTCCTGTGGTTTACACGAGATCTTACCGCTAAAACTTATTAACCTGTATATGGGTGGAATTATCTATTTACAGATTCTCCAAAGAAAATGTTTCTCTACTGCTACATTCACATATCTGATTAACTCTGTAAGTTGAACATACACCTTGACAATCATTCTGCTACATAGCTCCGTTTTCTTTTAGAGCCAGATATTTCTCATTACACCCTATACTCCCAGTCACTCAGGAATATCCAAACGCAGATTTAAGAAGAAACGTGTTTCTAACTCGCTGAATCTAAACAGAGGTGCAGCTTCCTAAGGTGAACGAACACAGAGCAGAGAAGTTTGAAGGAGACATTTCTCCTGTGGTTTAGACGTGATCGTACCGCTAAATCTTAAGAGCCTGTATATGGCTGCAATTATCTCTTTCCACATTGTCCAAAGAAAGTGTTTCTGAACTGCTACATTCAAACATCTGTTTAACTCTGTACGTTGAACATACACCTTGACAATCATTCTGCTACATAGCTCCCTTATGTTTTAGAGCCAGGTATTCCTCATTATACCCTATACTCCCTTTCACTCAGGAATATTCCAACGCAGATTTTAGAAGAAACGTGTTTCTAACTCGCTGAATCTAAACATAGATGCAACTTCC
>NW_016108450.1:39945-40964 GCF_001604975.1 Cebus imitator
GATGCAACTTCCTAAGTTGAGCGAACACAGAGCAGAGAAGGTTGAAAGAGACGTTTCTCCTTTGGTTTAGATGCGATCTTACTGCTAAATCTTATGAGTCTGTATATTTCTGTAATTATCTCTTTCCAGATTCTCCAGAGAAAATGTTTCTAAACTGCTACATTCACACATTGTTCACCTCTGTACGTTGAACAAACACCTTGACAATCATTCTGCTACATAGCTCAGTTTTTGTTTTAGAGCCAGATATTTCTCATTACACCCTATACTCCGATTCACTCAAGAATATCCAAACGCAGATTTTAGAAGAAACGTGCTTCTAAATCGCTGAATCTACACATAGATGCAACTTCCTAAGATGAAAAACACAGAGCAGAGAAGTTTGAAAGAGACGTTTCCCCTGTGATTTAGACCCGATCTTACCGCTAAATCTTATGAGCCTGTGTATGTCTGGAATTATCTATTTCCAGATTCTCCACAGAAAGAGTTTCTGAACGGCTACATTCTCTCTTCTGTTTAACTCTGTAAGTTGAACATACACCTTGACAATCATTATGCTACATAGCTCCGTTTTTGTTTTAGAGCCAAATATTTCTCATTACACCCTATACTCCCATTCACTCAGGAATATCCAAACGCAGATTTTAGTAGAAACGTGTTTCTAACTCACTGAATCTAAACATAGATGCAACTTCCTAAGGTGAACGAATTCAGAGCAGAGAAGTTCGAAAGAGACGTTTCCCCTGTGGTTTAGACGCGATCTTACCGGTAAATCTTATGAGCCTGTATATGGCTGGAATTATCTCTTTCCAGATTCTCCACAGAAAGTGATTCTGTTGTCCTACATTCCCACATCTGTTTAACTCTGTAAGTTGAACATACACTTGTACAATCATTCTGCTACATAGCACCGTTTTTGTTTTAGAGCCAGATATTTCTCATTACACCCTATACTCCCATTCACTCAGGAATATCCAAACGCAGATTTTAGAAGAAACGTGTTTCTAACTCGCTGAATC
>NW_016108451.1:0-4129 GCF_001604975.1 Cebus imitator
ATATTTCCAGCCATAAACAGGCTCAGAAGAATTAGCGGTAAGATCGTCTCTAAACCACAGAGAAACGACTCTTTCAAACTGCTCTGCTGGGTGTTCGTTCACCTTAAGAAGTTGCATCTATATTTAGATTCAGCGAGTTAGAAACACGTTTTTCTAAAAGCTGCGTTTTGATATTCCTGAGTGAATGTGAGTATAGGGTATAATGCAAAATATCTGGCTCTGAAACAAAAACGGAGCTATCTAGCAGAATGATTTACAAGGTGTATATTCAACATACAGAGTTAAACAGATTTGTGAATGTAGCATTTCCGAAACCCTTTCTTTGTAGAAACTGGAAAGAGATATTTCCAGCCATATACAGGTTCATAAGAATTAGCGGTAAGATCGCGTCTAAACCGCAGGAGAAACGTCTGTTTCAAACTGCTCTGCTGTGTGTTCGTTCAACTTAGGAAGTTGCATCTATGTTTAGATTCAGCGAGTTAGAAACACGTTTCTTCTAAAAGCTGCGTTTGGATATTCCTCAGTGAATGGGAGTGTAGGGTGTAATGAGAAATATCTGGCTCTAAAACAAAAACGGAGTTATCTAGCAGAATGATTGTCAAGTTGTATATTTCAACTAACAGAGTTAAACAGATGTGTGAATGTAGCAGTTCTGAAAACCTTTCTTTCGAGAATCTGGAAAGAGATATATCCAGCCATTAAGAGGCTCATAAGAGTTAGCAGTAAGATCGCGTCTAAACCACAGGAGAAACGTCTCTTTCAAACTGATCTGCTGTGTGTTCGTTCACCTTATGAATGTGCATCTATACTTAGATTCAGCGAGTTAGAAACACGTTTCCTCTAAAAGCTGCGTTTGGATATTCCTGAGTGAATGGGAGTATAGGGGGTAACGTGAAATGTCTGGCTCTAAAACAAAAGCGGAGATAACTTGCAGAATGATTGTCAAGGTGTATATTCAACTTACAGAGATAAACAGATGTGTGAATGTAGCAGTTCAGAAACCCTTTCTTTCGAGAATCAGGAAAGAGATATTTTCAGCCAAATACAGGCTCATAAGAATTAGCGGTAAGATCGCGTCTCAACCACAGGAGAAACGTCTCTTTGAAACAGCTCTGCTGTGTGTTCTTTCACATTAGGAAGTTGCATCTATGCTTAGATTCTGCGAGTTAGAAACACGTTTCTTTTAAAAGCTGTGTTTGTATATTCCTGAGTGACTTGGAGTGTAGGGTGTAATGAGAAATATCTGGCTCTAAAACAAAAACGGAGCTATGTAGCACAATGATTGTCAAGGTGTATATTCAACTTACAGAGTTAAAGAGATGTGTGAATGTAGCAGATCAGAAACCCTTTCTTTCGAGGATCTAGAAAGAGATATTTCCATCCATATACAGGCTCATAAGAATTACCTGTAATATCGGGTCTAAACCACAGGAGAGAAGTGTCTTTCAAACTGCTCTGCTGTTTGTTCGTGGACCTTAGGAAGTTGTATCTATGTTTAGATTCTGCGAGGTAGAAACACGCTTCTTCTAAAAGCTGCTTTAGCATATTCCTGAGTTAATGGGAGTATAGGGTGTAATGAGAAATATCTGGCTCTAAAACAAAAACGGAGCTAAATATCCGAATGTTTGTCAAGCTGTACATTCAACTCACGGAGTTAAACAGATGTGTGAATGTAGCAGGTCAGAAACTGTTTCTTTCGAGAAGCTGGAAAGGGATATTTCCAGCCATAAACAGGCTCAGAAGAATTAGGGGTAAGATCGCCTCTAAATCACAGGAGAATCGTCTCTTTCAAACTGTTCTGCTGTGTGTTCGTTCACCTTNAGCATTATGATTCTCAAGGTGTATATTCAACTTACAGAGGTAAACAGATGTGTGAATGTAGCAGTTCAGAAACCCTTTCTTTGGAGAATCTGGAAAGAGATATTTCCAGCAATTAAGAGGCTCATAAGAATTAACAGTAAGATTGCGTCTAAACCACAGGAGAAACGTCCTTTTCAAACTTCTCTGCTGTGTGTTCGTTTACTTTAGGAAGTGGCATCTATGCTTAGATTCAGCGAGTTAGAAACACGTTTATTCTAAAAGCTGCGTTTGGATATTCCCGAGTGAATGGGGAGTATAGGGTGTAATGATAAATATCTGACTCTAAAACAAAAACGGAGGTATGTAGCACAATGATTGTCAAAGTGTATATTCAACTTACAGAGTTAAATAGATGTGTGAATGTAGCAGTTCAGAAACCCTTTCTTTCAAGAAAATGGAAAGAGATATTTCCAGCCATAAACAGGTTCATAAGAATTAGTGGTAAGATCCCGTCTAAACCACCAGAGAAACGTCTCTTTCAAACTGCTCTACTGTGTGTTCGTTCACCTTAGGAAGTTGCATCTATATTTAGATTCAGCGAGTTAGAAACACGTTTCTTCTAAAAGCTGCGTTTGGATATTCCTGAGTTAATGGGAGTATAGGGTGTAATGGAAAATATCTGGCTCTGAAACAAAAACGGAGCTATCTAGCAGAATGATTGTCAAGGTGTATATTCAACTTACAGAGTTAAACGGAAGTGTGAATGTAGCAGTTCAGAAACCCTTTCTTTCAAGAATCTGGAAAGATGTATTTCCAGCCTTAAACAGGCTCATAAGAATTAGCGGTAACATCGCGTCTAAACCACAGGAGAAACGTCTCTTTCAAACTGCTCTGCTGTGTGTTTGTTCGCGCTGGGATGTTGCATCTATGTTTAGATTCATCGACTTAGAAACACGTTTCTTCTAAACGCTGCTTTAGGATATTCCTCAGTGAATGGGAGTATAGGGTGTAATGAGAAATATCTGGCTCTAAAACAAAAATGGAGGTATCTAGCAGAATGATCGTCAAGGTGTATATTCATCTTACAGAGTTAAACACCTGTGTGAATATAGCAGATCAGAAACCCTTTCTTTCGAGAAGATGCAAAGAGATATTTCCAGCCATAAACATGCTCAGAAGAATTAGCGGTAATATCGCGTCTAAACCACAGGAGAATAGTATTTTTCAAACGGCTCTGCCCTGTGTTCGCTCAGCTTAGGATGTTGCATCTATGTTTAGATTCAGCGTGTTAGAAACACGTTTCTTCTAAATGCTGCATTAGAATATTCCTCAGTGAATTGGAGTATAGGGTGTAATGACAAATATCTGGCTTTGAAGCAAAAACGAAGCTTTGTAGCAGAATGATTGTGAAGATGTATATTCAACTCACAGAGGTAAACAAATGTGATAATGTAGCAGTTCTGAAACCCTTTCTTTCGAGAATCTGGAAAGAGATATTTCCAGCCATATACAGGCTCATAAGAATTAGCGGTAAGATCGCGTCTAACCCACCTGAGAATAGTCTATTTCAAACTGCTCTGCTGTGTGTTGTTTCACCTTAGGAAGTTGCATCTATGCTTAGAATCATCGAGTTAGAAACACGTTTCTTCTAAAAGCTGCGTTTGGATATTCCTGAGTGAATGGTAGTACAGGGTGTAATGAGAAATATCTTGCTCTAAAACAAAAACGGAGGTATCTAGCAGAATGATTGTCAAGGTGTTTATTCAACTTACAGAGGTAAACAGATTTGTGAATGTAGCAGTTCAGAAACACTTTCTTTGGAGAAACTGGAAAGAGATATTTCCAGCCATATACAGGCCCTTAAGAATTAGTGGTGCGATCGCGTTTCAACCACAGGAGAAACGTCTCTATCACACTGCTGTGCTGAGTGTTCGTTCAGCTTAGGAAGTTGCATCTATGTTTAGGCTCAGCGAGATAGAAATACGTTTCTTCTAAAAGCTGCCTTTGGATATTCCTGAGTGAATGGGAGTATAGGGTGTAATGAGATATGTCTGGCTCTAAAACAAAAACGGAGCTATGTAGCACAATGATTGTCAAGGTGTATATTGAACTTACAGAGCTAAACAGATGTGTGAATGTAGCAGTTCAGAAACCCTTTCTTTCGAGAATCTGGAAAGTGATATTTCTAACCATATACAGGCCCATAATAATTAGCGGTAAGATATCCTCTAAACCACAGGAGAATCGTCTCCTTCAAACTGCTCTGCTGTTTTTTCGTTCACCTTAGGAAGTTGCATCTATGTTTAGATTCAGCGAGTTAGAAACACGT
>NW_016108451.1:4705-6265 GCF_001604975.1 Cebus imitator
TTAGGAAGTTGCATCTATGTTTACATTCAGCCAGTTAGAAACACGTTTCTTATAATAGCTGCATTTGGATACTCATGACTGAATGTTAGTATAGGGTGTAATGAGAAATATCTGGCTCTAAAACAAAAACGGAGCTATGTAGCAGAATGATTGTCAAGGTGTATATTCAACTTACAGAGTTAAACTGCCGTGTGAATGTTCCAGTTCAGAATCCCTTTCTTTGGAGAATCTGGAAACAGATATTTCCAGCCATATACAGGCTCATAAGTATTAGCTGCAATATCGGGTCTAAACCACAGGAGAGACGTCTCTTGCAAACTGCTCCGCAGTGCTTTCTTTCACCTTAGGAAGTTGCATCTATGCTTAGATTCAGCGAGTTAGAAACATGTTTCGTTTAAAAGCTGCGTTTGCATATTCCTGAGTGAATGGGAGTATAGGGTGTAATGAGAATTATATGACTTTAAAACAAAAACGGAGGTATGTAGCACAATGATTGTCAAAGTGTATATTCAACTTACAGAGTTAAACACATGTGTGAATGAAGCAGTTCAGAAACCCTTTCTTTCGAGATGCTGGAAAGAGATATTTCCAGCCATTTACAGTCTCATAAGAATTAGCGGTAAGATCGCGACTCAAGCAGAGTGGAAACGTCTCTTTCAAACTGCTCTGCTGTGTGTTCGTTCACCTTAGGAAGTTGCAACTATATTTAGATTCACCGAGTTAGAAGCACGATTCTTCTAAAACCTGCGTTTGGATATTCCAGAGTGAATTTGAGTATAGATTGTAATGAGAATTATCTGGCTCTAAAACAAAAAAGGAGGTATGTAGCGGAATGATTGTCCAGGTGTATATTCAACTTACAGAGTTGAACAATTGTGTGAATGCAGCAGTTCAGAAACTCCTTCTTTCGAGAAGCTGGAAAGGGATAGTTCTAGCCATAAACAAGCTCAGAAGAATTAGCGGTAAGATCGCCTCTAAACCACAGGAGAAACGTCTCTGTCATACTGCTCTGCTGTGTGTTCGTTCGCCTTAGGAAGTTGCATCTATGTTTACATTCAGCGAGTTAGAAACACGATTCTTCTAAAAGCTGCGTTTGGATATTCTTTAGTGAATAGTAGTATGGGGTGTAATGAGAAATATCTGCCTCTAAAACAAAAAACGAAGCTTTGTAGCAGAATGAATGTGAAGATGTATATTCAACTTACAGAGTTAAACAAATGTGTGAATGTAGCAGTTCGGAAACCCTTTCTTTCGAGAATCTGGAAAGAGATATTTCCAGCCATTTAGAGCCTCATAAGAATTAGCGGTAAGATAGCGTCTAAACCAGAGGAGAAACGTCTCTTTCCAACTGCTCTGCTGTGTGATCGTTCAACTTAGGTAGCTGCATCTATGTTTAGATTCAGCGAGTTAGAAACACGTTTCGTCTAAAAGCTGCGTTTGGATATTCCAGAGTGAATGGGAGTACAGGGTGTAATGAGAATTATATGACTCTAAAACAAAAACGGAGGTATGTAGCACAATGATTGTCAAGGTGTAGATTCAACTTACAGAGTTAAACAG
>NW_016108451.1:6665-9067 GCF_001604975.1 Cebus imitator
AGCCGAATGATTGTCAAGGTGTATATTGAACTTACAGAGATAAACAGATGTGTGAATGTAGCAGTTCAGAAACTCCTTCTTTCGAGAAGCTGGAAGGGGATAGTTCTAGCCATAAACAAGCTCAGAAGAATTAGCGGTAAGATCGCCTCTAAACCACAGGAGAAACGTCTCTGTCATACTGCTCTGCTGTGTGTTCGTTCACCTTAGGAAGTTGCATCTATGTTTAGATTCAGCGAGTTAGAAACACGTTTCTTCTAAACGCTGCTTTAGGATATTCTTCAGTGAATTGGAGAATAGGTTGTACTGAGAAATATCTGACTCTAAATCAAAAACGAAGCTTTTAGCAGAATGATTGTGAAGACGTATATTCAACTTACCGGGTTAAACAAATGTGTGAACGTAGCAGTTGAGAAACCCTTTCTTTGGAGAATCTGGAATGAGATATTTCCAGCAATAAACAGGCTGAGAAGAATTAGCGGTAAGATCGCCTATAAGCCACAGGAGAAACATCTTTTTCAAACTGCTCTGCTGTGCGTTCGTTCACCTTAGGAAGTTGCATCTATGTTTAGATTCACCGAGTTAGAAACATGTTTCTACTAAAAGCTGTGTTTGGATTTTCCGGAGTCAATGGGAGTATAGGGTGTAATGAGAAATATCTGGCTCTAAAACAAAAACGGAACCATGTAGCACAATGCTTGTCAAGGTGTATATTCAACATACGGAGTTAAACAGAGGTGTGAATGTAGCAGTTCAGAAACTCTTTCTTTCGAGAAGCTGGAAAGAGATATTTCCAGCCATATACAGGCTCATAAGAATTAGCTGTAATATCGGGTCTAAACCACAGGAGAGACGTGTCTTTCAAACTGCTCTGTTGTGTGTTCTTTCACCTTAGGAAGTTGCATCTATACTTAGATTCAGCGAGTTAGAAACACGTTTCTTCTAAAAGCTGCGTTTCCATATTCTTGAGTGAATGGGAGTATGGGATGTAATGAGAAATATCTGGCTCTAAAAAAAAAACGGAGGTATGTAGCAAAATGATGGTCAAGGTGTATATTCAACTTACAGATTTTAACAGATGTGTGAATGTAGCAGTTTAGAAACACTTTCTTTCGAGAAGCTGGAAACAGATATTTCCAGCCATAAACAGGCTCAGAAAGATTAGCGGTAAGATCGCGTTTAAACCACAGGAGAAACGTCTCTTTCAAACTGCTCTGCTGTGTGTTCGTTGACCTTAGAAACACGTTTCGTTTAAAAGCTGCGTTTGGATATTCCTGAGTGAATGGGAGTATAGGGTGTAATGAGAAATATCTGGCTCTAAAACAAAAACGGAACTATGCAGCACAATGATTTTCAAGGTGTATATTCGACTTACAGAGTTAAACAGATGTGTGAATGTTATAGTTCAGAAACAATTTGTTTCGAGAATCTGGAAAGAGATATTTCTAGTCATAAACAGGCTCAGAAAAATTAGTGGTCACATCGCGTCTAAACCACAGGAGAAACGTCTCTTTCAAACTGCTCTGCTGTGTGTTCGTTCACCTTAGGAAGTTGCATCCATATTTACATTCAGCGAGTTAGAAACACGTTTCTTCTAAAACCTGCATTTGGATATTCCTGAGTGAATGGGAGTATAATGTGTAATGAGAAATATCTGGCTATGAAGCAAAAACGGAGCTGTCCAGCAGAATGATTGTCAAGGTGTCTATTCAACTTACAGATTTAAACAGATTTGTGAATGTAGCAGTTCAGAAACCCTTTCTTTGGAGAAACTGGAAAGAGATATTTCCAGCCATGCACAGGCTCATAAGAATTAGCGGTAAGTTCGCGCCTCAACCACAGGAGAAACGTCTCTTTCAAACTGCTCTGCTGTGTGTTCATTGACCTTAGGAAGTTGCATCTATGTTTAGATTCAGCGAGTAAGAAACACGTTTCTTCTAAAAGCTGCGTTTGGATATTCTTGAGTGAATGGGAGTATATGGTGTAATGAGAAATATCTGGCTCTAAAACAAAAACGGAACCATGTAGCACAATGATTGTCAAGGTGTATATTCAAATTACAGAGATAAACAGATGTGTGAATGTAGCAGTTCTGAAACCCTTTCTTTTTTTCCCCCCCATTTATTTATTTTATTGCATTTAGGTTTTGGGTTGCTGGTGAAGAACATGCACAATTGTTGCATAGGAACACACGTGGCAGTGTGATTTGCTGCCTTCCTCCCCATCACCTACATCTGGCATTTCTCCCCTTGCTATCTCTACCCAGCTCCACACCCCCCACCGTCTCTCCCCTATTTCCCCCCAACTGACCCCACTGTGTAGTGCTCCCCTCCCTATGTCCATGTGTTCTCATTGTTCAACACCCGCCTATGAGTGAGAACATGCGGTGTTTGATCTTCTGCTCT
>NW_016108451.1:14935-17699 GCF_001604975.1 Cebus imitator
CTGCAGTCCTGTTTATATGGCGGTAGATAGAACTGCTTTGGCGATGGTGGCCTGCCTCTGTTGAGGCAGAGTCTCTGCTGTGGCGGGTTGCCTTGGCAACGGCGGGCTGCCTCAGCAATGATGGGTTGCCTTGGCAACGGCGGGCTGCCTCGGTAATGGCGGACGCCCCTGCCGCACAGAGCTGGACTGTCCCGGGTTCAGCTGCGCTTGCTGTGAAACTCTCAATCCTGAGTTTCTGGATGCTGTTCTTTTTGGGGGGTGGGACCAGCCGAGCCTGATCGCCTGGCTCCCTGCCTCAGAGCCTTTTTTAATTTGGTGTTCAAGTCGCCTGTTGAAGAGGCGCCGGGGTCTGTTTTTTTTCCCCTGTGGCCACTCACTGTGCTGGCTTAAACAGCGGCACTGAGGTTTGTGGTGCTTTTTTTTAATTTTTTTGCCCTGGAATCTACTGTCCTTGTTCTCTGCTCAGTCCCATTTTTGAACCGGCGAATGGGCGACTTCCCATGGCTCCAATCGCCAAGCTAAAGGGCCCCCGACCGGTGTATTTTGTACGGAGAACCGCGGCTCCGGGTTCTACAAAGCAGCCGCACGGGGCAAAGCAGCGGCGCTGGCGGGCACAGCCGTGCTGGCCGAAACAGCCGCGCTGGCGACCGTGGAGCACCTCTGCTCGGGAATATCCTAGTGTGTGGGCAATGAAAACGCGGTGTCCACTCACCCTCTGTGCTTTCACTGGGAGCTGCAATCCTGAGTTGCTCCTAAACGGCCATCTTGGATCGTCTGCCTGAAAGCCTTTCTTTCGAGAATCTGGAAAGAGATATTTCCAACCATATACAGGCCAAAAAGAATTAACGGTAAGATCGCCTCTAAACCACAGGAGAATCATCTCTTTCAAACTGCTCTGCTGTGTGTTCATTCACCTTAGGAAGTTGCATCTATGTTTAGATTCAGCGAGTTAGAAACACCTTTGTTCTAAATGCTGTTTTAGGATAATACTCAGTGAATAGGAGTATAGGGTGTAATGAGAAATATCTGGCTCTAAAAACAAAACGAAGCTTTGAAGCAGAATGATTGTGAAGATGTACATTCAACTTACAGAGTTAAACAAATGTGTGAATGTAGCAGTTCAGAAACCCTTTCTTTGGAGAAGCTGGAAAGAGATATTTCCAGCAATAAACAGGCTCATAAGAATTAGAGGTAATATCGCGTCTAAACCACCTGAGAAACGTCTCTTGCAAACTGCTCTGCTGTGTGTTCTTTCACCTTAGGAAGTTGCATCTATGCTTAGAGTCAGCGAGTTAGAAACACTTTTCTTCTAAAAGCTGCGTTTGGATATTCCTGAGTGAATGGGAGTATAGGGTGTAATGAGAAATATCAGGCTCTAAAACAAAAACGGAGCTATGTAGCACAATCATTCTCAAGGTGTATATTCAACTTACAGAAGTAAAGAGATGTGTGAAGGTAGCAGTTCAGAAACTCTTTCTTTTGAGAAAATGGAAAGGGATATTTCCAGCCATAAACAGGCTCAGAAGAATTAGCAGTAAGATCGTCTCTGAACCACAGAGAAACGACTCTTTCAAACTGCTCTACTGTGTGTTCGTTCACCTTAGGAAGTTGCTTCTATATTTAGATTCAGCGAGTTAGAAACACGTTTCTTCTAAAAGCTGCGTTTGGATATTCCTGAGTGAATTTGAGTATAGTGTGTAATGAGAAATATCTGGCCATAAAACAAAAACGGAGCTATCTAGCAGAATGATTGTCAAGGTGCATATTCAACTTACACAGTTAAACAGATAAGTGAATGTAGCAGTTCAGAAACCCTTTCTTTGGAGAACTGGAAACAAATATTTCCAACCATATACAGGCTCAAAAGAATTAGCGGTAAGATCGCGTCTAAACCACAGGAGAAACGTATCTTTCAAACTGCTCTGCTGTGTGTTCGTTGACCTTAGCAAGTTGCATCTATGTTTAGATTCAGCGAGTTAGAAACACGTTTCCTCTAAAAGCTGCGTTTGGATATTCCAG
The DNA here is from genome assembly GCF_001604975.1 of Cebus imitator. Taxonomy (NCBI): domain Eukaryota; kingdom Metazoa; phylum Chordata; class Mammalia; order Primates; family Cebidae; genus Cebus; species Cebus imitator. The sequence continues at coordinate 16,955 of NW_016108451.1, forward strand.
AGTGAATGGGAGTATAGGGTGTAATGAGAAATATCTGGCTCTGAAACAAAGCGGAGCTATCTAGCAGAAAGATTCTCAAGGTGCATATTCAACTTACAGGGTTAAACGGTGGTGTGAATGTAGCAGTTCAGAAACCCTTTCTTTCGAGAATCTGGAATGAGATATTTCCAGCCATATACAGGCTCATAAAAATTAGCGGTAAGTTAGCACCTAAACCACAGGAGAATCGTCTATTTCAAACTGCTCTACTGTGTGTTCGTTCACCTTAGGAAGTTGCATCTATTTTTAGATTCAGCAGTTAGAAACACGTTTCTTCTAAACGCTTCTTTAGGATATTCCTCAGTGAATGGGAGTATAGGGTGTAATGAGAAATATCTGGCTCTAAAAACTAACCAAAGCTTTGTAGCAGAATGATTGTGAAGATGTATATTCAATTTACAGAGTTAAACAAATGTGTGAATGAAGCAGTTCAGAAACCCATTCTTTAGAGAATCTGGAAAGAGATATTTCCAGCAATAAACAGGCTCATAAGAATTAGCGGTAAGATCCCATCTAAACACCAGGAGAAACGTCTCTTTCAAACTGCTCTGCTGTGTGTTCGTTGACCTCAGGAAGTTGCATCTATGTTTAGATTCCACGAGTTAGAAACACGTTTCTTCTAAAAGCTGCGATTGGATATTCCTTAGACAATGGGAGTATAGTGGGCAATGAGAAATAACTGGCTCTAAAACAAAAACGGAGCTAT
>NW_016108451.1:19820-28489 GCF_001604975.1 Cebus imitator
GTATATTTACCTTACAGAGTTAAACAAATGTTTGAATGTAACAGTTCAGAAACCCTTTCTTTGGAGAATCTGGAAAGAGATATTTCCAGACATAAGCAGTCTCATAAGAATTAGCGGATATGTCGCCTCTAAACCACAGGAGAAACGTCTCTTTCAAACTGCTTTGCTGTGTGTTCTGTCACCTTAGGAAGTTGCATCTATGCTTAGATTCAGCGAGTTGGAAACTACTTTCCTCTAAACGCTGCTTTACGATATTCCTGAGTGAATTGGCGTGTAGGGTGTAATGAGAAATATCTGGCTCTAAAACAAAAACGGAGCTATGTAGCACAATGATTGTCAAGGTGTATACTCAACTTACAGAGATAAACAGATGTGTGAATGTAGCAGTTCTGAAACCCTTTCTTTCGAGAATGTGGAAAGAGATATTTCCAACGATATACAGGCCCATAATAATTAGCGACAAGATCGCCTCTAAACCACAGGAGAATCGTCTCTTTCAAAATGCTCTGCTGTGTGTTCGTTCACCTTAGGAAGTTGCATCTATGTTTAGATTCAGCGAGTTAGAAACACGTTTCTTGTAAACGCTGCTTTAGGATATTCCTCAGTGAATGGGAGTATAGGGTGTAATGAGAAATATCTGGCTCTAAAAACAAAACGAAGCTTCGAAGCAGAATGATGGTGAAGATGTATATTCAACTTACAGAGTTAAACAAATGTTTGAATGTAGCAGTTCAGATACCCTTTCTTTGGAGAAGTTGGATAGATATTTCCAGCCATATACAGGCTCATAATAATTAGCGGTAAGATCGCGTCTCAACCACAGGGGAAACGTCTCTTTCAAACTCCTCTGCTGTGTGTTCGTTCACCTTATGAATGTGCATCTGTATTTAGATTCAGAGAGTTAGAAACACGTTTCCTCCAAAAGCTGCGTTTGGATATTCGTGAGTGAATGGGGGTATAGGGGGTAATGAGAAATATCTGGCTCTAAAACAAAAACGGAGCTAACTATCCGAATGATTGTCAGGGTGTATATTCATCTTACAGAGTTAAACAGATGTGTGAATGTAGCAGTTCAGAAACACTTTCTTTCGAGAAACTGGAAAGAGATATTTCCAGCCATATACAGGCTCATAAGAATTAGTGGTAAGATCGCGTGTCAACCACAGGAGAAACGTCTCTTTCAAACTGTTCTGCTGTGTGTTTGTTCACCTTAGGAAGCTGCATCTATGTTTAGATTCAGCAAGTTCGAAACACGTTTCTTCTAAAAGCTGCGTTTGGATATTCCTGAGTGAATGCGAGTATAGGGTGTTATGAGAAATATCTGGCTCTAAAACAAAAACGGAGCTATGTAGCCCAATGATTGTCAAGGTGTATATTCACTTACAGAGTTAAACAGATGTTTGAATGTAGCAGTTCAGGAACTCTTTCTTTCGAGAAGCTGGAAAGGGATATTTCCAGCCATAAACAGGCTCAGAAGAATTAGGGGTAAGATCGCCTCTAAACCACAGGAGAATCGTCTCTTTCAAACTGTTCTGCTGTGTGTTCGTTCACCTTAGGAAGCTGCATCATTGTTTAGATTCAGCAAGTTCGAAACACGTTTCTTCTAAACGCTGCTTTAGGATATTCCTCAGTGAATCGGAGTATAGGGTTTAATGAGAAATATCTGGCTCTAAAACAAAAACGAAGCTTTGTAGCAGAATGATTGTGAAGATGTATATTTACCTTACAGAGTTAAACAAATGTTTGAATGTAGCAGTTCAGAATCCATTTCTTTGGAGAATCTGGAAAGAGATATTTCCAGACATAAACAGTCTCATAAGAATTAGCGGTAATATCGAGTCTAAACCACAGGAGAAACGTCTCTTTCAAACTGCTCTGCTGTGTGTTCTGTCACCTTAGGAACTTGCATCTATGCTTAGATTCAGCGAGATAGAAACACCTTTCCTCTAAACACTGCTTTACGATATTCCTCAGTGAATGGGAGTATAGGGTGTAATGAGAAATATCTTGCTCTAAAACAAAAACGAATATTTGTAGCAGAATGATTGTAAAGATGTATATTCAACTTACACAATTAAACAGATGTGTGAATGTAGCAGTTCAGAAACCCTTTCTTTCGAGGATGTGGAAAGAGATATTTCCAGCCATTTACAGGCTCATAAGAATTAGCGGTAAGATCGCGTCTCAACCACAGGATAAACGTCTCTTTCAAGCTCCTCTGCTTTGTGTTCGTTGACCTTATGAAGTTGCATCTATGTTTAGATTCAGCGAGTTAGAAACACGTTGCTTCTAAAAGCTGCGTTTGTATATTCCTGAGTGAATGGAAGTATAGTGTGTAATGAGAAATATCTGGCTCTAAAAGGAAAACGGAGCTATGTAGCACAATGATTGTCAAGGTGTATATTAAACTTACAGAGTTAAACAGAGGTGTGAATGTAGCAGTTCAGAAACCCTTTCTTTGGAGAAACTGGAAAGAGATATTTCTAACCATTTAGGGGCTTATAAGAATTAGCTGTAATTCACGACTAAACCACAGGAGAAAAGTCTCTTTCAAACTGCTCTGCTGTGTTGGTTCAAGTTAGGAAATTGAATCTATGTTTGTTTACATTCAGCGAGTTAGAAACACGTTTCTTCTAAAAGCTGCATTTGGATATTCTTTAGTGAATGGTAGTATGGGGTGTAATGAGAAATATCTGCCTCTAAAACAAAAAACGAAGCTTTGTAGCAGAATGAATGTGAAGATGTATAGTCAACTTACAAAGTTAAACAAATGTGTGAATGTAGCAGTTCGGAAACCCTTTCTTTCGAGAATCTGGAAAGAGATATTTCCAGCCATTAAGAGCCTCATAAGAGTTAGCGGTATGATCACGTCTAAACCACAGCAGAAACGTCTCTTTCAAACTGCTCTGCTGTGTGCTCGTTCACCATAGGAAGTTGCATCTATGTTTAGATTCAGCGAGTTAGAAACACGTTTCGTCTAAAAGCTGCGTTTGGATATTCCAGAGTGAATGGGAGTATAGGGTGTAATGAGAATTATATGACTCTAAAACAAAAACGGAGGTATGTAGCACAATGATTGTCAAGGTGTAGATTCAACTTACAGAGTTAAACAGATGTGTGAATGTAGCAGTTCAGAAACACTTTCTTTCGGGAAGCTGGAAAGAGATATTTCCAGCCATTTACAGACTCATAAGAATTAGCGGTAAGATCGCGTCTCAATCACAGGAGAAATGTCTCTTTCAAACTGCTCTGCTGTGTGTTCGTTCGCCTTAGGAAGTTGCAACTATATTTAGATTCAGTGAGTTAGGAGCACGATTCTTCCAAAAGCTGCGTTTGGATATTCCAGAGTGAATGGGAGTATAGGGTGTAATGAGAAATACCTGGCTCTAAAACGAAAACGGAGCTATCTAGCAAAATGATTGTCAAGGTGTATATTCAACTTACAGAGTAAAACAGACGTGTGAATGTAGCAGTTCGGAAACCCTTTCTTTCGAGAATCTGGAAAGAGATATTTCCAGCCATATACAGGCTCATATCAATTAGCGATAAGATAGCGCCTAAACCACAAGTGAAACGTATCTTTCAAACTGCTGTGCGGAGTGTTCGTTGGCCTTAGGTAGTTGCATCTATGTTTAGATTCAGCGAGTTAGAAACACGTTTCTTCTAAACGCTGCTTAAGTATATTCCTCAGTGAATGGGATTACAGGGTGTAAAGAGAAATATCTAGCTCTAAAACAAAAACGAAGCTTTGTAGCAGAATGATTGTGAAGATCTATATTAAACTTACAGAGTTAAACAAACGTGTGAATGTAGCAGTACAGAAACTCTTTGGAGAATCTGGAAAGAGATATTTCCAGCAATAAACAGGCTCATAAGAATTAGTGGTAATATCACGTCTAAACCACAGGAGAAGCGTCTCTTTCAAACTGCTCTGCTCTGTCTTCTTTCACCTTAGGAAGTGGCATCTATGTTTAGATTCAGCGAGTTAGAAACACGTTTCTTCTAAAAGCTGAGTTTGGATATTCCTGAGTGAATTTGAGTATGGTGTGTAATGAGAAATATCTGGCTATAAAACAAAAACGGAGGTATCTAGCAGAATGATTGTCAAGGTGTATATTCAACTTACAGAGTTAAACAGATGTGTGAATGTAGCAGTTCAGAAATACTTTCTTTCGAGAATCTGGAAAGAGATATTTCCAAGTATATATGGGCCCATAAGAATTAGCGGTAATATCGCCTCCAAACCACAGGAGAATCGTCTCTTTCAAACTGCTCTGCTGTGTGTTCCTTCACCTTTGGAAGTTGCATCTATGTTTAGATTCAGCGAGTTAGAAACACGTTTCTTCTAACCACTGCTTTAGGATATTCCTCAGTAAATGGGAGTATAGAGTGTAATGACAAATATCTGGCTGTAAAACTAAAACGAAGCTGTGGAGCACAACGAGTGTCAAGGTGTCTATTGAACTTACATAGTTAAACAGATGTGGGAATGTAGTAGTTCAGAAACCCTGTCTTTGGAGAATTTGGGAAGAGATATTTCCATCAATAAATAGGCTCCTAAGAATTTGCAGTAAGATCGCGTCTAAACCACACGAGAAACGTCTCTTTCAAACTGCTCTGCTGTGTGTTCTTTCACCTTAGGAAGTTTCATCTATGTTTAGATTCAGCGAGTTAGAAACACGTTTCTTCTAAAAACTGCGTTTCTATATTCCTGAGAGAATGGGATTCTAGGGTGTAATGAGAAATATCTGTCTCTAAAACAAAAACGGAGCTATGCAGCAGAATGATTGTCAAGGTGTATATTCAACATACAGATTTAAACAGATGCGTGAATGTAGCAATTCAGAAACCCTTTCTTTGGAGAAACTGTAATGTGTTTTATCCAGCCATATACAGGCTCATAACACTTAGCGATAAGATAGCGTCAAAACCACAGGGGAAACGTATCTTTCAAACTGCTCAGCTGAGTGTTCGTTGACCTTAGGTAGTTGCATCTATGTTTAGATTCAGCGAGTTAGAAACACGTTTCTTCTAAAAGCTGCGTTTGGATATTCCTGAGTGAATTTGTGTATAGGGTGTAATGAGAAATATCTGGCAATAAAACAAAAACAGAGCTATCTAGCAGAATGATTGTCAATGTGTATATTCAATTTAAAGAGTTAAACAGATGTGTGAATGTCGCAGTTCAGAAACCCTTTCTTGGAGAAACTGGAAAGAGATATTTCCAGCCATATACAGGCTCATAAGATTTAGCAGTAAGATCGCGTCTCAACCACAGGAGAAACGTCTCTTTCAAACTAATCTGCTGTGTGTTCGTTGACCTTAGGAAGTTGCATCTATGTTTAGATTAAGCGAGGAAGAAACACGTTTCTTCTAAAAGCTGCGTTTGTATATTCCTGAGTGAATGGGAGCATAGGGTGTAATGAGAAATATCTGGCTCTAAAACAAAACGGAGCCTTCTAGCAGAATGATTCTCAAGGTGTACATTCAACTTACACAGTTACACAGATGTGTGAATGTAGCAGTTCAGAAACACTTTCTTTCGAGGTTCTAGAAAGAGATATTTTCATCCACATACAGGCTCATAAGAATTAGCTGTAATATCGGGTCTAAACCACAGGAGAGACGTGGCTTTCAAACTGCTCTGTTGTGTGTTCTTTCACCTTAGGAAATTGCATCTATGCTTAGATTCAGCGAATTAGAAACACCTTTCCTCTAAACTGTGCTTTACGATAGTACTCAGTGAATGGGAGTATAGGGTGTAATGAGAAATATATGGTTCTAAAACAAAAACGAAGATTTGTATCAGAATGATTGTAAAGATGTATAATTAACATACAGAGTTAAACAGATGTGTGAATGTAGCAGTTCAGAAACCCTTTCTTTCTAGGATCTGGAAAGAGATATTTCCAGCCATATACAGGCTCATAAAAATTAGCGGTATGATCGCGTGTAAACCACAGGAGAAACGTCTCTTTCAAGCTGCTCTGCTTTGTGTTCGTTGACCTTAGGAAGTTGCATCTGTGTTTAGATTCAGCGAGTTAGAAACACGTTTCTTCTAAAAGCTGCGTTTGCATATTCCTGAGTGAACGGGAGTATAGGGTGTAATGAGAAATATCTGGCTGTAAAACAAAAACGGAGCTAACTAGCAGAATGATTGTCATGGTGTATATTCAACTTACAGAGTTAAACAGATGTGTGAATGTAGCAGTTCAGAAACCCTTTGTTTCGAGAAACTGGAAACAGATATTTCCAGCCATATCCAGGCCCATAAGAATTAGCGGTAAGATCGCGTCTCACCACAGGAGAAAAGTCTCTTTCAAACTGCTCTGCTGTGTGTTTGTTTACCTTAGGAAGTTGCATCTATGTTTAGATTCAGCACGATCAAAACGCGTTTCTTCTAAAAGCTGCGTTTGGATATTCCTGAGTGAATGGTAGTATAGGGTGTAATGAGAAATATCTGGCTCTAAAACAAAAACGGAGCTATGTAGCAGAATGATTGTCAAGTTGTATATTCAACTTATAGAGATAAAGAGATGTGTGAATGTAGCATTTCAGAAACCCTTTCTTTCGAGAATGTGGAAAGATATATTTCCAGCCATATGCAGGCTCATAAGAATTAGTGGAAAGATCCCGACTAAACCACAGGAGAAGCTTCTCTTTCAAACTGCTCTGCTGTGTGTTCGTTGACCTTAGGAAGTTGCATCTATGTTTAGATTCTGCGAGTTAGAAGCACGTTTCTTCTAAAAGCTGCTTTAGCATATTCCTGAGTGAATGGGAGTTTAGGGTGTAATGAGAAATATCTGGCCCTAAAACAAAAACGGAGCTATGTAGCACAATCATTCTCAAGGTGTATATTCAAATTACAGAGTTAAACAAACGTGTGAATGTAGCAGTTCAGAAACACTGTCTTTGGATAATCTGGAAAGAGATATTTCCAACCATTAAGAGGCTCATAAGAATTAGCGGAAAGATCGCGTCTCAACCACAGGAGAACGTCTCTTTCAAACTGCTCTGCTGTGTGTTCGTTCACCTTAGGGAGTTGCATCTATGTTTAGATTCTGCGAGTTAGAAACACGTTTCTTCTAAAAGCTGCGTTTGTATATTCCTGAGTGAATGGGAGTATAGGGTGTAATGAGAAATATCTGGCTCTAAAACAAAAACGGAGCTATGTAGCAGAATGATTGTCAAGGTGTATATTCAACTTACAGAGATAAACTGATGTTTGAATGTAGCAGTTCTGAAACCCTTTCTTTCGAGAATCTGGAAAGAGATATTTCCAACCATATACAGGCCCATAAGAATTATCGGTAATATCGCCCCTAACCACAGGAATATCGTCTCTTTCAAACTGCTCTGCTGTGTGTTCGTTCACCTTACGAAGTTGCCTCTATGTTTAGATTCAGCGAGTTAGAAACACGTTTCTTGTAAACGCTGCTTTAGTATATTCCTCAGTGAATGGGAATATAGGGTGTAATGAGAAATATCTGGCTCTAAAACAAAAACGAAGCTTTGTAGCAGAATGATTGTGAAAATGTATATTCAGCCTACAGAGTTAAACAAATTTGTGAATGTAGCCGCTCAGAAACACTTTCTTTGGAGAATATGGAAAGAGATAATTCCAGCAATAGACAGGGTCATAAGAATTAGCGGTAAGATCGCGTCTAAACCACAGGAGAAACGTCTCTTTCAAGCTACTATGCTGTGTGTTCTTTCACCTTACGAAGTTGCATCTATGCTGATATTCAGCGAGTTCGAAAGACATTTCTTCTAAAAGCTGTGTTTGGATATTCCTGAGTTACTGGGAGTGTAGGGTGTAATGAGAAATATCTGGCTCTAAAACAAAAACGGAGCTAACTATCAGAATGATTGTCAAGGTGTATATTCAACTTACACAGTTAAGGAGATGTGTGAATGTAGCAGTTTAGAAACCCTTTCTTTCGAGGATATAGAAAGAGATTTTTCCATCCATATACAGGCTCACAAGAATTACTTGTAATATCGGGTCTAAACCACAGGAGAGACCTGTCTTTCAAACTGCTCTGCTCTGTGTTCTTTCAACTTAGGAAGTTGCATTTATGCTTAGATTCAGCGAGTTAGAAACACATTTCTTCTAAAAGCTGCGTTTGGATATTCCTGAGTGAATGGGAGTATAGGGTGTAATGAGAAATATCTGGCTCTAAAACAAAAACGGAGCTAACTATCAGAATGATTGTCAAGGTGTATATTCAACTTACAGAGTTAAACAGATGTGTGAATGTAGCAGTTCAGAAACCCTTTCTTTCGAGAAACTGGAAAGAGATATTTCCAGCCATATACAGGTTCATAAGAATTAGCGGTAAGATCGCGTGCCAACCACAATAGAAACGACTCTTTCAAACTGCTCTGCTGTGTGTTTGTTCACCTTAGGAAGTTGCATCTATGTTTAGATTCAGCACGTTCGAAACACGTTTCTTCTAAAAGCTGCGTTTGGATATTCCTGAGTGAATGGGAGTATAGGGTGTTATGAGAAATATCTGGCTCTAAAACAAAAACGGAGCTATGTAGCAGAATGATTGTCAAGGGGTATATTCAACTTACAGAGTTAAACAGATGTTTGAATGTAGCAGTTCAGAAACTCTTTCTTTCGAGAAGCTGGAAAGGGATATTTCTAGCCATAAACAGGCTCA
>NW_016108451.1:28699-42738 GCF_001604975.1 Cebus imitator
TGTATATTTACCTTACAGAGTTAAACAAATGTTTGAATGCAGCAGTTCAGAAACCCTTTCTTTGGAGAATCTGGAAAGAGATATTTCCAGCAATACACAGGCTCATAAGAATTAGCGATAATATCGACTCTAAACCACAGGATAAACGTCTCTTTCAAGCTCCTCTGCTTTGTGTTCGTTGACCTAATGAATGTGCGTCTATATTTAGATTCAGCGAGTTGGAAACACGTTTCTTCTAAAAGCTGCGTTTGTATATTCCTGAGTGAATGGAAGTATAGTGTGTAATGAGAAACATCTGGCTCTAAAAGGAAAACGGAGCTATGTAGCACAATGATTGTCAAGGTGTATGTTAAACTTACAGAGTTAAACAGATGTGTGAATGTAGCAGTTCAGAAACCCTTTCTTTGGAGAAACTGGAAAGAGATATTTCCAGCCATTTAGGGGCTAGTAAGAATTAGCTGTAAGTTCACGAATAAACCACAGGAGAAACATCTCTTTCAAACTGCTCTGCTGTGTTGGTTCACGTTAGGAAGTAGAATCTATGTTTGTTTAGATTCAGCGAGTTAGAAACACGTTTCTTCTAAAAGCTGCGTTTGTAGCACAATGATTGTCAAGGTGTATATTCGTTCACCTTAGGAAGCTGCATCTTTGTTTAGATTCAGCGAGTTAGAAACACGTTTCTTCTAAACGCTGCTTTAAGATATTCCTCAGTGAATCGGAGTATAGGGTGTAATGAGAAATATCTGGCTCTAAAACAAAAACCGAGCTATGTAACACAATGATTGTCAAGGTGTATATTCAACTTACAGAGTTAAACAGATGTGTGAATGTAGCAGTTCTGAAACCCTTTCTTTTGAGAATGCGTAAAGAGATATTTCCAACCATATACAGGCCCATAATAATTAGCGGCAAGATCTCCTCTAAACCACAGGAGAACCGTCTCTTGCAAACTGCTCTGCTGTGTGTTCGTTCACCTTAGGAAGTTGCATCTATGTTTAGATTCAGCGAGTTAGAAACACGTTTCTTCTCAACGCTGCTTTAGGATATTCCTCAGTGAATGGTAGTATAGGGTGTAATGAGAAATATCTGGCTATAAAAACGTAACGAAGCTTTGTAGCAGAATGATTGTGAAGATGTATATTCAACTTACAGAATTAAACAAATGTTTGAATGTAGCAGTTCAGAAACCCTTTCTTGGAGAAGTTGGAAAGAGATATTTCCAGCCATATACAGGCTCATAAGAATTAGCGGTAAGATCGCGTCTCAACCGCAGGAGAAACGCCTCTTTCAAACTGCTCTGCTGTGTGTTCGTTCACCTTACAAATGTGCATCTATATTTAGATTCAGCGAGTTAGAAACACGTTTCTTCTAAAAGCTGCGTTTGGATATTCTTTAGTGAGTGGGATTATAGGGTGTAATGAGACATATCTGGCTCTAAAACAAAAACGGAGCTTTGTAGCACAATGATTCTCAAGGTTTATATTCAACTTACAGAGTTAAACAAATGTGTGAATGCAGCAGTTCAGAAACTCTTTCTTTCGAGAAGGTGGAAAGGGATTTTTCCAGCCATAAACAGGCTGAGAACAATTAGCGGTAAGAACGACTCTGAACCACAGGAGAAACATCTCTTTCAAACTGCTCTGCTGTGTGTTCGTTCACCTTAGGAAGTTGCATCTATATTTAGATTCAGCGAGTTAGACACATGTTTCTTCAAAAAGCTGCGTTTGGATATTCCTGAGTGAATGGGATTATAAGGTGTAATGAGATATACCTGGCTCTAAAACAAAAACGGAGCAATGTAGCAGAATGATTTTCAAGGGGTGTACTGAACGTGCAGAGTTAAACACATGTGTGCATTTAGCAGTTCAGATACCCTTTCTTTGGAGAATCTGTGAAGTAATATTTCCAGCCATATATAGACTCATAAGAATTAGCGGTAAGATGGCGCCCAAACCACAGGAGAAACGTCTCTTTCAAACTGCTCTGCTGTGTGTTTGTTCACCTTAGGAAGTTGCATCTATCTTTAGATTCTGCGAGTTAGAAACACGTTTCTTCTAAAAGCTGCGTTTGGGAATTCCTCAGTGAATGGGAGTATAGGGTGTAAAGAGAAATATCTGGCTCTAAAACAAAAACTTAGCTATGTAGCAGAATGATTGTCAAGGTGTGTATTCAACTTAGTTAATCAGATGTGTGAATGTAGCAGTTCAGAAACCCTTTCTTTGGAGAATCAGGAAAGAGATATTTCCAGCCATATACAGGTTCATATGAATTAGCGGTAAGATCAAGTCTAAATCAAAGGAGAAACGTGTCTTTCAAACTGCTCTGCTGTGTGTTCGTTCACCTTAGGAAGTTGCATGTATAATTAGATTCAGCGAGTTAGAAACACATTTCTTCTAAAAGCTGGGTTTGTGTATTCCTGAGTGAATGGGGTATAGGGTGTAATGAGAAATATCTGGCTCTAAAACAACAAAACAGCTATGTAGCAGAATGATTGTCAAGGTGTATATTCAACTTACAGAGTTAAACAGATGTGTGAATGTAGCAGTTCAGTAACACTTTCTTTCGAGAATCTGGAAAGAGATATTTCCAGCCATGAACAGGCTCATAAGAGTTAGCGGTAAGATCGCCTCTAAACCACAAGAGAAACGTCTCTTTCAAACTGCTCTGCTGTGTGTTCGTTCACCTTAGGAAGTTCCATATACGTTTAGATTCAGCGAGTTAGAAACACGTTTCTTCTAAAAGCTGCGTTTGGGTATTCGTCAGTAAATGGGAATAAAGTGTGTAATGAGAAATATCTGGCTCCAAAAAGAAAAACGAAACTATGTAGCACAATGATTGTGAAGGTGTGTACTGAACTTAGAGACTTAAACACATGTGTGAATGTAGCAGTTCAGAAACACTATCTTTGGAGAATCTGGAAAGTAATATTTCCAGCCGTATACAGGCTCATAAGAATTAGCGGTTAGATCGCGTCTAAACCACAGGAGAAACGTCTCTTTCAAACTCCTCTGCTGTGTGTTCGTTCACATTAGGATGTTGCATCTATGTTTAGATTCAGCGAGTTAGAAACACGTTTCTTCTAAAAGCTTCGTTTGGATATTCCTGAGTGAATGGGAGTAAAGCTTGTAATGAGAAATATCTGGCTCTAAAACAAAAACGGAGCTATGTAGTACAATGACTGTCAAGGTGTATATTCAACTTACAGTGTTAAACACATGTGTGAATGTAGCAGTTCAGAAACACTTTCTTTGGAGAATCTGGAAAGTAATATTTCCAGCCATATACAGTCTCATAAGGATTAGCGTTTAGATCACGTGTAAATCAAAGAAGAAACGTCTCTTTCAAACTTCTCTGCTCTGTGTTCATTCACCTTAGGAAGTTGCATCTATGTTTAGATTCAGAGAGTTAGAAACAAGATTCTTCTAAAAGCTGCGTTTGTATATTCCTGAGTGAATGGGAGTATAGGGTGTAATGAGAAATATCTGGCTCTAAAACAAAAACGGAGCTATGTAGCACAATGATTCTGAAGGTGTATATTCAACTTACAGTGTTAAACACAGGTGTGCATGTTGCAGTTCAGAAACCCTTTATTTGCAGATCTCGAAATTAATATTTACAGCCCTATACAGGCTCATAAGAATTAGCGGTAAGATCGCGTCTAAAACACAGGAGAAACGTCTCTTTCAAACTCCTCTGCTGTCTGTTCGTTCACGTTAGGATGTTGCATCTATGTTTAGATTAAGCGAGTTAGAAACATGTTTATTCTAAAAGCTGCGTTTGGGTGTTCCTCAGTGAATGGGAGTATTGGGTGTAATAAGAAATATCTTGCTGTAAAACAAAAATGGAGCTGCGTAGCACAATGATTATCAAGGTGTGTTCAACTTACAGAGGTAAACAGATGTGTGAATGTAGCCATTGAGAAACCCTTTCTTTAGACAATCTGGAATGAGATATTTCCAGACATAAGCAGGCTCATAAGAATTAGCGGTAAGATTGCGTCTAAACAACAAGAGAAAGGTTTCTTTCAAACTGCTCTGCTGTGTGTTCGTTCACCTTATGAAGTTGCATCTGTATTTAGATTCAGCGAGTTATAAACAAGTTTCTTGTAAAATTTCGTTTGGATATTCCTGTGTGAAAGGGAGTATAGTGTGCAATGAGAAATGTCTGCCTCTAAAACAAAAACGGAGCTATGTAGCAGAATGATTGTCAAAGTGTTTATTTAACTTACAGAGTTAAACAGATGTGTGAATGTAGCAGTTCAGAAAACCTTTCTTTCTACAATGTGGAAAGAGATATTTCCAGCCATAAACAGGCGCATAAGAATTAGCGTTAAGGTCGCGTCTAAACCACAGGATTAACGTCTCTTTCAAACTGCTCTGCTGTGTGTTCGTTCACCTTAGGAAGTTGCATCTATGTTTAGACTCAGCGAGTTAGAAACACGTTTCTTCTAAAAGCGACGTTTGGATATTCCTGAGTGAATGGGACTATAAGGTGTAATGAGAAATATCTGGCTGTAAAACAAAAACGGAGCTATGTAGCACAATGATTGTCAAGGTGTATATTCAACTTACAGAGTTAAACAAATGTGTGAATGTAGCAGTTCAGAAAAACTTTCTTTGGAGAATCTGGAAAGAGAAATTTCCAGCAATAAACAGGCTCACAAGAATTAGCGGTAGATCGCGTCTAAACCACAGGAGAAACGTCTCTTTCAAACTGCTCTGCTGTGTGTTCATTCTCCTTAGGAAGTTGCATCTATATTGAGATTCAGCGAGTTAGAAACACGTTCCTTCTAAAAGCTGCGTTTGGATATTCCTGAGTGAATGGGAGGATAGGGTGTAATGAGAAATATCTGACTCTAAAACAAAAAGGGAGGTATGTAGCACAATGATTATCAAGGTGTATATTCAATTACAGAGGTAAATAGATGTGTGAATGTAGCAGTTCAGAAACCCTTTACTTCGAGAAGCTGGAAAGAGATATTTCCAGCCATAAACAGGCTAATAAGAATTAGCCGTAAGATCGCGTCTAAACCACAGGAGAAACGTCTCTTTCAAACTGCTCTACTCTGTGTTCGTTCACCTTAGGAAGTTGCATCTATATTTAGATTCAGCGAATTAGAAACCCGTTTCTTCTAGAAGCTGCGTTTGGATATTCCTGAGTGAATGGGAGTATAGGGTGTAATGACAAATATCTGGCTCGAAAACAAAAACGGAGCTATATAGCAGAATGATTCTCAAGCTGTGTATTCAATTACAGAGTTAAACAGATGTGTGAATGTAGCAGTTCAGAAACCCTTTCTTTCGAGAATCTGGCAAGAGATATTTCCAGCCATATGCGGGATCATAAGAATTTGCGGTAAGATCGTGTCTAAACCGCAGCAGAAACGTGTCTTTCAAACTGCTCTGCTGTGTGTTCGTTCGCCATAGGAAGTTGCATCTATGTTTAGATTCCACGAGGTAAAAACACGTTTTTTGTAAATGCTGCGTTTGGATACTCCTGAGGGAATGGGTGTACAGGGTGTAATGGGAAATATCTGGCTCTAAAACAAAAACGGAGCTATGTAGCAGAATGATTATAAAGCTGTGTATTCAACTTACAGAGTTAAACAGATGTGTGAATGTACCAGTTCAGAAATCCTTTCGTTCGAGAATCTTCAAAGAGATATTTCCAGCCATATATGGGCTCATAAGAATTAGCAGTAAGATAGCATCTAAACCACAGGAGAAACGTCTCTTTCAAACTGCTCTGCTGTGTGTTCGTTCACCTTAGGGAGTTGCATTTATGTTTAGATTCAGTGAGTTCGGAACACGTTTCTTCTAAAAGGTGCGTTTCGGTGTTCCTCAGTGAACGGGAGTATTGGGTGTAATGAGAAATATCTGGCTCTGAAACAAAATTGGAGCTATGTAGCACAATGATAGTCAAGGTGTTTGTTCAACTTACAGAGTTAAACAGATGTGTGAATGTAGCCATTGGGAAACCCTTTCTTTCGAGAATCTCGAATGAGATATTTCCAGCCATATACAGGCTCATAAGAATTAGCGGTAATATCGTGTCTAAACAACAAGAGAAACGTCTCTTTCAAACTGCTCTGCTGGGTGTTCGTTCACCCTAGGAGTTGAATCTAAGATTAGCTTCAGCGAGTAAGAAACACGTTTCTTCTAAAAGCTGCGTTTGTGTATTCCTCGGTGAATGGGAATATAGGGTGTACTGAGAAATATCTGCTCTAAAACAAAAACGGAGCAATGTAGCAGAATGATTGTCAATGTGTATATTCAACTTATAGTATTAAACACATGTGTAAATGTAGCAGTTCAGAAACACTTTCTTCGGAGAATCTGGAAAGTACTATTTCCAGCCATATACCGGCTGATAACAATTAGCGGTAAGATCGCATCTAAACCAAAGGAGAAACGTCTCTTTCAAACTTCTCTGCGGTGTGTTCGTTCACTTTAGGTGGTTGTATCTATGTTTAGATTCAGCGAGTTAGAAACACTTTTCATCTAAAAGATGCGTTTCGGTATTCCTCAGTGAAATCGCGTATAGGGTGTAATGAGAAATATCTGGCTCCAAAACAAAAAATGAGCTTTGTAGCAGAATGATTGTCAAGGTGTGTATTAAACGTACAGAGTTAAACAGATGTGTGAATGTAGCAGTTCAGAAGCCCTTTCTTTGGAGAATCTGGAATGAGATATTTCCAGCCATAAACAGGCTCATAAGAATTAGTGGTAAGATCACGTCTAAATCAAAGGAGAAACGTCTCTTGTCAACTGCTCTGCAGTGTGTTCGTTCAACTTAGGAAGTTGCATCTATGTTTAGATTCAGCGAGTTAGAAACACGTTTCTTCTAAACGCTGCGTTTGGATATTCCTGAGTGAATGGGAGTATAGGATGTGGTGAGAACCATGTGGCTCTAAAACAAAAACGGAGCTATGTAGCAGAATGATTGTCAAGGTGTGTATTCAACTTACAGAGTTAAACAGATGTGTGAATGTAGTAGTTCAGAAACACTGTCTTTCGAGAATCTGGAAAGAGATATTTCCAGCCATAAACAGGCTCATAAGCATTAGTGGTAAGAAAAAATATATATATATTAGTGGTAAGATCGCGTCTAAACCAAAGGAGAAAAGTCTCTGTCAAACTGCTCTGCTCTGTGTTCGTTCACCTTAGGAAGTTGCATCTACGTTTAGATTCAGCGAGTTAGAAACACGTTTCTTCTAAAAGCTACGTTTGAGTATTCCTCAGTGAATGGGAGTATAGGGTGTAATGAGTAATATGTGGCTCTAAAAAAAAAACGGAGCCATGTAACACAATGATTGTCAAGGTGTGTATTCAACGTACAGAGTTAAACATATGTGTGAATGTAGCAATTGAGAAACGCTTTCTTTTGAGAATCTGGAATGATATATTTCCAGTCATAAACAGGCTCATAAGAATTAGCGGAAAGGTCTCATCTAAACCCCAGGAGAAATGTCTCTTTTAAACTGCTGTGCTGTGTGTTCGTTCACCTTAGGAAGTTGCATCTATATTTGGATTCAGCGAGTTAGAAACACGTTTGTTGTAAAACTTGCGTTTGGATATTCCTGAGTGAATGGGAGTATAGGTTGTAATGAGAAATATCTGGCTCAAAAACAAAAACGGAGGTATGTAGCAGAATGATTGTCAAGGTGTATATTCAACTTACAGAGTTAAACAGTTGTGTGAATGTAGCTGTTCAGAAACCCTTTCTTTGGAGAATCTGGAAAGTAATATTTCCAGCCATATACAGGTGCATAAGAATTAGCGGTAAGACCACGTCTAAACCACAGGAGAAACGTCTCTTTCAAACTGCTCTGCTCTGTGTTCATTCACCTTAGGAAGTTGCATCTATGTTTACATTCAGCGAGTTAGAAACACATTTTTTCTAAAAGCTGCGTTCGGATATTCCTGCGTCAATGGGAGTATAGGGTGTGATGAGAAATATCTCGCTCTAAAACAAAAAAGGATCTATGTAGCGGAATGATTGTCAGGGTGTATATTCAACTTACAGAGTTAAACAGGTATGTGAATGTAGCAGTTCAGAAACACGTTCTTTCGAGTATCTGGAAAGAGATATTTCCAGCCATATATAGAGGCTCATAACTATTAGCGGTAAGATCGCGTCTAAACCATAGGAGAAGCTTCTCTTTCAAACTGCTCTGCGGTGTGTTCTTTCTCCTTAGGGAGTTGCATCTATGTTTAGATTCAGCGAGTTAGAAACACGTTTCTTCTAAAAGCTGCGTTTGGATATTCCTGAGTGAATGGGAGTATAGTGTGAAATGATAAATATCTGGCTCTAAAATAAAAACGGAGCTATGTAGCAAAATGATTGTCAAGGTGTGTATTCAACATAGAGAATTAAACAGATGTGTGAATGTAGCAATTCAGAAACTCTTTCTTTTGAGAATCTGGAAAGAGAGATTTCCAGAAATATACAGGCTCATAAGCATTAGTGGTAAGATCACGTCTAAATCAACGGAGAAACGTATCTTTCAAATTGCTCTGCTGTGTGGTCCCTCACCTTAGGAAGTTGCATCTATGTTTAGATTCAGCGACTTAGAAACAAGTTTCTTCTAAAAGCTGCGTTTGGATATTCCAGAGTGAATGGGAGTATAGGGTGTAATTAGAAATATCTGGCTCTAAAACAAAAACGGAGCTACGTAGCACAATTATTGTCAAGATGTATATGCAACTTACAGAGTTAAACAGATGTGTGAATGTAGCAATTCAGAAACCCTTTCTTTCGAGAATCTGGAATGAGATATGTCCAGCCATAAACAGGCTCTTAAGAATTAGCGGTAAGATCGCGTCTAAACCACAGGAGAAACGCCTCTTTCAAATTGCTGTGCTGTGTGTTCGTTAAACTTAGGAAGCTGCATCTATATTTAGCTTCAGCGAGTTAGAAACACGTTTCTTGTAAAACTTGCGTTTCGAGATTCCTGAGTGAATGGGAATATAGATTGAAATGAGAAATATCTGGCTCTAAAACAAAAACGGAGCTATGTAGCAGAATGATTGTCTAGGTGGGTATTCAACTTACAGAGTTAAAGAGATATGTGAATGTAGTAGTTCAGAAAGCCTTTCTTTGGAGAATCTGGAAAGAGATATTTCCAGCCATATACAGGCTCCTAAGAATTAGCGGTAAGATCGCATCTAAACCACAGGAGAAACGTCTCTTTCAAACTGCTCTGCTGTGCTTTCGTTCACCCAAGGAACTTGCATCTATGTTTAGATTCAGCGAGTTAGAAACACGTTACTTCTAAAAGCTGCGTTTGTATATTCCTTAGTGAATGGGATTAGAGTGTGTAATGAGAAATATCTGACTCTAAAACAAAAACGGAGCTATGTTGCACAATGATTGCCAAGGTGTGTATTCAACTTACAAAGTTGAACAGATGTGTGAATGTAGCAGTTCAGAAAGCCTTTCTTTGGAGAATCTGGAAAGTAATATTTCCAGCCATATACAGGCGCATAAGAATTAGCGGTAAGATCGCGTCTAAACCACAGGAGAAACATCTCTTTCAAACTGCTCTGCTCTCTGTTCGTGCACCTTAGGAAGTTTCACCTATGTTTAGATTCAGCGAGTTAGAAAGACTTTTCTTCTTAAAGCTGCGTTTGGATATTCCTGAGTGAATGGGAGTATAGGGTGTAATGAGAAATATCTGGCTCTAAAAGAAAAACGGAGCTATGTAGCAAAATGATTGTCAGGGTGTGTATTCAACTTACAGAGTTAAACAGATGTGTGAATGTAGCAGTTCAGAAGCCCTTTCTCTCTAGAATCTGGAAAGAGATATTTCCAGCCATAAACAGTCTCACAAGAATTAGCGGTAAGATCGTGTCTAAACCAGAGGAGAAACGTCTCTTTCAAACTGCTCTGCTGTGTGTTCGCTCACCTTGGGAAGTTGCATCTATGTTTAGATTCAGCGAGTTAGAAGCACGTTTCTTCTAAAAGCTGCGTTTGGATAATCCTGAGTGAATGGGAGTATAGGGTGTAATGACAAATATGGGGCTCTAAAACAAAAGCGAACCAATGTAGCGCAATGATTATCAAGGTGTGTATTCAACTTGCAGAGTTAAACAGATGTGTGAATGCAGCAGTTCAGAAACCCTTTCTTTGGAGAAACTGGAAAGAGATATTTCCTGCCATATACAGGCTCATAATAATTCGCGGTAAGATCGTGTCTATTCCACAGGAGCAACGTCTCTTTCAAACTGCTCTTCTGTGTTTTCATTCACCTCAGGAAGTTGCATATACAATTAGATTCCGCGAGTTGGAAACACGTTTCTTGTAAAACTTGCGATTATATATTCCTGAGTGAATGAGGGTATAGCTTGTAATGAGAAATATCTGGCTCTAAAACAAAAACGGAGCTATGTTGCACAATGATTGTCAAGGTGTGTATTCCACCTACAGAGTTAAACAGATGTTCGAATGTAGCAGTTCAGAATCACTTTCTTGCTGGAATCTGGAAAGAGACATTTCCAGCCATAAACAGGCTCATAATAATTAGCGGTAAGATCGCGTCTAAATCAAAGCAGAAACGTCTCTTTCAAACTGCCCTGCTCTCTGTTCGTTCACCTTAGGAAGTTGCATCTATGTTTAGATTCACCGAGTTAGAAACACGTTTCTTCTAAAAGCTGCTTTTGGGTATTCCTCAGTGAATGGGAGTATAGGGTGTAATGAGAAATGTCTGGCTCTAAAACAATAACGGATAAATGCAGCACAATGATTGTCAAGGTGTATATTCAACGTACAGAGTTAAAAAAATTTGTGAATGTAGCTCTTCAGAAACACTTTCTTTCGAGAATCTGGAAAGAGATATTTCCAGCCATAAACAGCCTCATCAGTATTAGCGGTAAGATCGCGTCTAAACCACAGGAGAAACGTCTCTTTCCAACTGCTCTGCTGTGTGTTTGTTCACCTTAGGAAGTTGCATCTATGTTTAGATTCAGCGAGTTAGAAACACGTTTCTTCTAAAAGCTGCGCTTGGGTATTCCTCAGTGAATGGGAGCATAGGTGCAAAGGGAAATATCTGGCTCTAAAGCAAAAACGGAGCTATGTTGAACAATGATTGTCAAGGTGTATATTGAACTTACAGAGTTAAACAGTTGTGTGAATGGAGCAGTTCTGAAAACCTTTCTTTCGAGAATCTGGAAGGAGGTATTTCCAGCCATACACAGGCTCATAAGAATTAGCGGTAAGATCCCGTTTAAACCACAAGAGAAACGTGTCTTTCAAACTGCTCTGCTGTGTGTTCGTTCACCTTAGGAAGTTGCATCTATGTTTAGATTCAGCGAGATAGAAACACTTTTGTTCTAAAAGTTGCATTTGGATATTCCTGAGGGAATTTGAGTATAGGGTGTGATGAGAACTATGTGGCTCTAAAACAAAAATGGAGCTATGTAGCACAATGACTGTCAACGTGTTTACTCAACTTACAGAGTTAAACAGATGTGTGAATGTAGCAGTTCAGAAACCCTTTCTTTGTAGATCTCGAAAGTGATATTTCCAGCAATATAAAGGTTCATAAGAATTAGCGGTAAGATAGCGTCTAAACCACAGGAGAAACGTCTCTTTCAACCTGCTCTGCTGTTTGTTCATTCACCTTAGGAAGTTGCATCTATATTTAGATTCAGCGAGTAAGAAACACGTTTCTTGTAAAACTTGCGTTTGGATATTCCTGAGTGAATGGGAGTATAGCTTGTAATGAGAAATATCTGGCTCTAAAACAAAAACGGAGCTATGTAGCAGAATGATTGTCAGGGTGTATATTCAACTTACAGAGTTAAACACATGTGTGAATGTTGCAGTTCAGAAACACTTTCTTTGGAGAATCTGTAAAGAGATATTTCCAGCCATCAACAGGCTCATGAGAATTAGCGGTAGGATCGCGTCTAAACCACAGGAGAAACGTCTCTTTCAAACTGCTCTGCTGTGTCTTCTTTCACTTTAGGAAGTTGCATCTATGTTTAGATTCAGCGAGATAGTAACACGTTTCTTCTAAAAGCTGCGTTTGGATATTCCTGAGTGAATGGGAGTATAGGGTGTGATGAGAAATATGTGGCTCTAAAACAAATACGGAGCTATGTAGCACAATGATTGTCAACGTGTGTACTTAACTTACAGAGTTAAAAATATTTGTGATTGCAGCAGTTCAGAAACCCTTTCTTTGGATATCTGGAATGTGGTATTTCCAGGCGTATACAAGCTCATAAGTATTAGCGGTGAGATCGCATCTAAACCACAGGAGAAACGACTCTTTCAAACTGCTCTGCTGTGTGTTCGTTCATCTTAGGACGTTGCCTCTATGTTTAGATTCGTCACGTGTTAGAAACACGTGCCTTCTAAAATCTGCGTTTGTGTATTCCTCAGTGAATGGGAGTATAGGGTGTAATGAGATATATCTGGCTCTAAAAAAAAACGGAGCTATGTTGCAGATTGATTGTCAAGCTGTGTATTCATCTTACAGAATTAAACACATGTGTGAATGTAGCAGTTCAGAAACCCTTTCTTTCGAGAATCTGGAAAGGGATATTTCCAGCCATATACAGGCTCATAGGAATTAGCGGTAAGATCGCGTCTAAACCGCAGGAGAAACGTCTCTTTCATTCTGCTCTGCTCTGTGTCGTTCACCTTAGGAAGTTGCATCTATGTTTAGATTCAGAGAGTTGGAAACACGTTTTTTGTAAAAGCTGCGTTTGGATTCTCCTGAAGGAATGGGAGTACAGGGTGTAATGAGAAATATCTGGCTCTAAAACAAAAACGGAGCTATGTAGCAGAATGATTGTCAAGCTGTGTATTCAACTTCCAGGGTTAAACAAATGTGTGAATGTAGTAGTTCAGAAACCCTTTCTTTCGAGAATCTGGAAAGAGATATTTCCAGCCATATAAAGGTTCATAAGAGTTAGCGGTAAGATCGCTTCTAAACCACAGGAGAAACGTCCCTTTCAAACTGCTCTGCAGTATTTTCGTTCACCTTAGGAAGTTGCATCTATGTTTAGATTCAGCGATTTGAAAACACGTTTCTTGTTAAACCTACGTTTGTATACTCCTGAGTGAATGGGAGTATAGGGTGTAATTGGAAATATCTGGCTCTAAAACAAAAACGGAGCTATGTAGCAGAATGATTCTCAAGCTGTGTATTCAATTACAGAGTTAAGCAGATGTGTGAATGTAGCAGTTTAGAAACCCTTTCTTTCGAGAATCTGGAAAGAGATATTTCCAGCCATATACAGGATCATAAGAATTTGCTGTAAGATCGTGTCTAAACCGCAGCAGAAACGTATCTTTCAAACTGCTCTTCTGTGTGCTCATTCACCTTAGGAAGTTGCATCTATGTTTAGATTCCGCGAGGTAAAAACACGTTTTTTGTAAAAGCTGCGTTTGGATACTCCTGAGGGAATGGGAGTACAGGGTGTAATGGGAAATATCTGGCTCTAAAACAAAAACGGAGCTATGTAGCAGAATGATTGTCAAGCTGTGTATTCAACTTACGGAGGTAAACAGATGTGTGAATGTACCAGTTCAGAAATCCTTTCTTTCGAGAATCTGGAAAGAGATATTTCCAGCCATATACAGGATCATAAGAATTAGCGGTAAGAACTCGTCTAAACCACAGGAGAAACGTCTGTTTCAAACCCTGTGCGGTGTGTTCATTGAATTCAGGAAGTTGCATCTATGTTTTGATTCAGCGAGTTAGGAACACGTTTCTTCTAAAAGCTACGTTTGGATATTCCCGAGTGAATGGGAGTATGGGGTGTAAAGAAACATTTGGCTCTAAAACAAAAACGGAGTTATCTAGCTGAATGATGCTCAAGGTGTATATTCAACTTACAGAGATAAACCGATGTGTGAATGTCGCACTTCAGAAACCGTTTTTTGGAGAATCTATAAACAGATATGTCCAGCCATATACAGGAACATAAGAATTAGCGTCCAGATCACGTCTAAACCACAGGAGAAATGTCTCTCTCAAACTGCTCTGCTGTGTGTTCGTTTTCTTTAGGGTGTTGCTTGTGTGTTTA
>NW_016108452.1:0-1478 GCF_001604975.1 Cebus imitator
AAATAAATGGGAAAAAAAAAAAAAGAAATATACGCTTCTCCTGTGTTTTAAACACCGTCGCACTGCTGATTCTTATATGCTTGTATATGGTGGGAAATATCTGTTTCTAGATTCTCCAAAGAAAGGATTTCTGATCTGCTGCACACATGTCAGTTTAACTCTGTAAGTTCATTGTACAACTTGACAACCATTCTGCTAGATAGCTCCGTTTTTGTTTTACAGCAATATATTTCTCATAACAGCCTATACTCCCGCTCACTCTTCAATATCCAAACGCACATGTACCCCAAAAGCTAAATGCAATAAAATAAATAAATGGGAATAAAAAAGACGAAGAAACGTGTTTGTTACTCGCTGAATCTAAACATAGATGCAACTTCGCAAGCTGAAAGAACACAAAGAAGAGCAGTTTGAAATATACGTTTCTTCTGTCTTTTAAATGCAGTCTTACTGCTAATTCTTATATGCCTGTATATGGCTGGAAATATCTTTTTCTAGATTCTCCAAAGAAAGGAGTTCTGAACTGCTGCACACACACATCAGTTTAACTCTCTAATTTGATTTTACATCTTGACAAACATTCTGTTAGATAGCTCCGTTTTTGTTTTTGAACAAGATATTTCTCACTACAGCCTATAATCCCATTCACTCTGGAATATCCAAACACAGCTTTTAGAAGAAACGTGTTTTTTTTGTTTTTTCCCCATTTATTTATTTTATTGCATTTTAGGTTTTGGTGTATATGTGAAGAACATGCAAAATTGTTGCATATGCACACACGTGGCAGTGTGATTTTCTGCCTTCCTCCCCGTCACCTACATCTGGCATTTCTCCCCTTGCTATCTCTTCCCATCCCTCCTCCCCCCACCTCCCTCCCCTATTTCCCCCCAACTGTCGCCAGTTTGTAGTGCTCCCTTCCCTGTGTCCATGTGTTCTCATTATTCAACACCCGCCGATGAGTGATAATATGCGGTCTTTGATCTTCTGCTCTTCTCTCAGTTTGCTGAGAATGATGGTTTCCAGGTTCATCCATGTCCCTACAAAGGACCGAAACTCATCGTTCTTGGTGGCTGCATAGTATCCCATGGTGTATATGTGCTACATTTTCCCTATCCAGTCTATCGTCGATGGGCATTTGTGTTGGTTCCAGGTCTTTGCTATTGTAGACAGTGCTCCAATGAACATTCGTGTGCACGTATCCTTATAGTAGAACGATTTGTAATCCTTTGGTTATATACCCGGTAATCGGATTGCTGGGTCAAATGGAATTTCTATTTCTATGTCCTTGAGGAATCGCCACACTCTCTTCCACAATGGTTGAGCTAATTTACACTCCCACCAACAGTGCAAAAGTGTTCCTGTTTCTCCACATCCTCTGCAGCATCTGCTCTCTCCAGATTTTTTAATGATCGCCATTCTAACTGGTGTGAGATGGTGTCTCAATGTAGTTTTGATTTGCATTTCTCTGATGACCAGTG
>NW_016108452.1:4385-6025 GCF_001604975.1 Cebus imitator
TAGTTGCTGGCTTTCAGATTGATTCTCAAATCTTTCAGATTGATTCTCAAATCTTTCAGATTGATGTTCTGTTTGTTGATGATGAGGCAATTTCTGTTTCTTGGTTTTCCTTCTGACAGTCTGGCCCTTCTGCTGTAGGACTGCTGAGGTTCACTCCAGGCCCTGCTTGCCTGGAGTTCACCTACACCAGCTGCTGAACAGTAAGGGTTGTTACCAGTTTTCTTCTTCTGCTATCGTTGTCCCAGAAGGATACCCACCTAGTGTCAATCTGATCTCTCCTTTATGAGGTGTCTCTTTGGATTTATAGGGGTCAGGGAGCTGCTTGAGGAGATGGCCTGTTCCTTATAGGAGCTCAAATGGTGAGCTGTCAGCTCTGTTGTTGTTCATTCAGAGCTGCTGGGCAGGTACGTGTAGGTCTGCTGCAGCAGACTTCATAAACCGCTTTTTGTTCCCAGGTGCTCTGTCCCTGGGATTTAAGGCTTTATTTATGAGTTTCCATTATGCTGCCGCCATCTTTTTTTTCCCTCAGACCTGCCCTGCCCAGCAAGGAGGTAGCCTAGTCACTGTCGGCCTGTAGAGGCTTTGCTGAGCTGCTGTGGGCTCTGCCCCGCTGCCCAGTGAACTTCCCTGCAGTCCTGTTTATATGGGTGTAGTTAGAACTGCTTTGGCAATGGTGGCCCGCCTCTGTTGAGGCAGATTCTCTCTTCTGTGGTGGGTTGCCTAGGCAACGGCAGGCTGCCTCAGCAATGGCGGGTTGCCTTGGCAACGGTGGGCTGCTTTAGCATTGGCCGACTACCTCCGTCCTGGCGGGCTGCCTCGGTAATGGCGGACGCCCCTCCCCAACAGAGCTGGACCGTCCTGGATCCAGCTGTGCTTGCTGTGAAGGTCTCAATCCAGAGTTTCTGGTTGCTGTTTTTTTGTGGGTGTGGGACCAGCCAAGCCTGATCACCTGGTTTCCTGCCTCAGATCCTTTTTTAAGTTGGTGTTCCAGTCGACTGTTGAAAAGGCGCCAGGGTCTGTTTTTTTTTCAGCTGTGGCCACTCACTGCCATGGCTTAAACAGCGGCACTGAAGTTGGTGGAGCTTCTTTTTTTTTTTTTTTTTTGCCCTGGAATCTACTGTCCTGGTTCTCTGCTCAGTCCTCGTTTTAAAGAGATGAATGGGCGACTTCCCATGGCTCCAATCACCAGCAAAAAGGGAACCCAGACCGGTGTATTTTGTACGGAGAACCGCTGCTCCGTGGCGCTGACAGAGCAGCCGCGCAGGTCAAAACATCAGCGCCGACCCGCACAGCCACGCTGGATGAAACAGCCACGCTGAAGACAGTGGAGCTGCTCTGCCTGGGAATTTCTTAGTCTGTGAGTCATAAAAATGCGGTGTCCAGTCACCGCCTGTGATTTAACTGGGAGCTGCAATACTGAGCTGTTCCTAAACGGCCATCTTGCAACCTCCCATTATTGCTAATACTTATATGCCTGTATATATTTGGAAATATCTGTTTCCAGCTTTTCCAAAGAAAGGATTTCAGAACTGCTGAACACACACATCAGTTGAACTCTGTAACTTGATTGTACAGCTTGACAACAATTCTCCTAGATAGATCCGTTTTTTTTTTAGAGCAAGATGTTTCTCATTACAGCC
>NW_016108452.1:6325-10943 GCF_001604975.1 Cebus imitator
GTCTCAGTCATTCTGGAATATCCAAACGCAGCTTTTAGAAGAAACGTGTTTCTAACTCGCTGAATCTAAACATAGATGCAACTTCCTAAGGTGAAGGAACAAAAAGCAGAGCAGTTTAAAATAGACGTTTCTTCTGTGTTTTAAACGCAGCCATACTGCTAGTTCCTATATGCCTGTATATGGCTGGAAATATCTGTTTCCAGATTCTCGAAAGAAAGGATTTCTGAACTGCTGCCCACACACACATCTGTTTAACTCTGTAAGTTGATGGTACAGCTTGACAACCATTCTGCTAGATCGCTGCATTTTTGTTTTAGAGCAAGATATTTCTCATTACAGCCTATACTCAAATTCACTCTGGAATATCCAAGCGTCGCTTTTAGAAGAAACATGTTTCTAACTCGCTGAATCTAAACATAGATGCAACTTTCTAAGGTGAACGAACACAAAGCAAAGCAATTTGAAATGGATGTTTCTCCTGTGTTTTAAACGCAGTCTTCTGGCTAGTTCTTATATGACTGGAAATATCTGTTTCCAGATTCTCCAAAAAAGGATTTATGAACTGCTGCACAATCACATCAGTGTAACTCTGTAACTTGATTGTACAGCTTGACAAGTATTCTACCAGATGGCTGCGTTTTTGTTTAGTGCAAGATATTTCTCATTACAGCCAATACTCCCATTCACTCAGGAATATACAAACGCAGCTTTTAGAAGAAACGTGTTGCTAACTCGCTGA
This sequence comes from Cebus imitator, assembly GCF_001604975.1. Lineage (NCBI taxonomy): Eukaryota > Metazoa > Chordata > Mammalia > Primates > Cebidae > Cebus > Cebus imitator. The sequence goes on from NW_016108452.1 coordinate 7,065, forward strand.
ATCTAAACATAGATGCAACTTTCTAAGGTGAACGAACAGATAGCAGAGCAGTTTGAAATAGAGGTTTCTCCTGTGTTTTAAACTCAGTCTTACAGCTCGTTCTTATAAGCCTGTATAAGGCTGCAAATATCGGTTTCCAGATTCTCCAAAGAAAGGATTTCTGAACTGCTGCACACACACATCAGTTTAACTCTGTAAGTTGATGGTACAGCTTGACAACCATTATGCTAGATAGCTGCGTTTTTGTTTTAGAGCAAGATATTTCTCTTTACAGCCTATAGTCTCATTCACGCTGGAATATCCAAATGCAGCTTTTAGAAGAAACGTGTTTCTATCTCGCTGAATCTAAACATAGATGCAACTACCTAGGGTGAACGAACACAAACAAGAGAAGTTTGAAATAGTCGGTTCTGCTTTGTTTAAAACGCAGTCTTGCTGCTAATTCTTATATGGCTGTATATGGCTGGAAATATCTGTTTCTAGATGCTCCAAAGAATGGATTTCTGAACTGCTGCACACACACATCAGTTTAACTGTCACTTGAATGTACAGCTTGACAACCATTCTGCTAGATAGCTCCGTCAATATTTAAGAGGAAGATATTTCTCTTTACAGCCTATACTCGCATTCACACTGGAATATCCAAACGCAGCTTTTAGAAGAAAGGTGTTTCTAACTCGCTGAATCTAAACATAGAGGAAACTTCCTAAGGTGAACGAACACAAAGCAGAGCAGTTTGAAATAAACTTTTCTCTTATGTTTTAAACGCAGTCTTACTGCTAATTCTTCTATGCCTGCATAAGACTGGAAATATCTGTTTTTAGATTCCCGAAAGAAAGGATATCTGAACTGCTGCACACACACATCAGTTTAACTCTGTAAGTTGATTGTACAGCTTCACAACCATTATGCTACATAGCTGCGATTTTGTATTAGAGCAAGATATTTCTCATTACAGGCTATACTCCCATGCACTCTGGAATACCCAAAGGCAGTTTTTAGAAGGAAAGTATTTCTAACTCTCTGAATTTAAACATAGATGCAACTTCATGAGATGAACGAACACAAAGCAGACAAGTTAGAACTAGACGTTTCTCCTGTGTTTTAAAAGCAGTCTTACTGCTAGTTCTTATATGCCTGTATACAGCTGGAAATATCTGTCTCCAGATTCTCCAAAGAGAGGATTTCTGTACTGTTGCATGCACACATCAGTTTACCTCTGTAAGGTGATTGTACAGCTTGACAACCATTCTCCTAGATCGCTGTGTTTTTGTTTTAGAACAAGATATTTCTCATTACAGACTATACTCCCATTCACTCTGGAATATCCAAACGCAGCTTTCAGAAGAAGCGTGTTTCTAACTTGATGAATCTAAACTTAGATGCAACTTCCTATTGTGAACGAACAATAAGCAGAGCAGTTTGAAATAGACGTTTTTCCTGGGTTTTAAATGCATTCTTACTGCTAGTTCTTTTATGCCTGTATATGGCTGGAAGTATCTTTTTCCAGATTGTGCAAAGAAAGGATTTCTGAACTACTGCACACACACATCAGTTTAACTCTGTAAGTTGATTGTACAGCTTGACAACCATTCTGCTAGATAGCTGCGTTTTTGTTTTAGAGCAAAATGTTTCTCATTATGGCCTTCAGGCTCTTTCACACTGGAATATCCAAACGCAGCTTTTAGAAGAAACGTGTTTCCAACTCGCTGAATTCAACCATAGATGCAACTTCCTACGAACGAACACAAAGCAGAGAGTTTGAAATAGGCATTTCTCCTGTGTTTTAAATGCAGTCTTACTTCTAATTTTTATATGACGGTATAGGGCTGCAAATATCTGTTTCTAGATTCTCCAAAGAAAGGATTTCTGAACTGCTGCACACACACATCAGTTTAACTCTGTAAGTTGACTGTACAGCTCGACAAGCATTCTACTAGATAGCTGCGTTTTTGTTTTAGAGCAAGATATTTCTGAACAGGTTGACAACCATTGTGCTAGATAGATGCGTTTTTGTTTTAGAGCAAGACATTTCTCATTACAGACTATACTCACATTCACTCTGGATTATCCAAACACAGCTTTTAGAAGAAACGTGTTTCTAACTCGCTGAGTCTAAACATAGATGCAACTTCCTAGGGTGAATGAACACAAAGAAGAGAAGTTTGAAATAGGCGGTTCTCCTGTGTTTTAAACGCAGTCTTACAGGTAGTTCTTACATGCCCGTATAGGGCTGGAAGTATCTGTTTCCAGATTCTCCAAAGAAATGATTTCTGAACTGCTGCACACACACATCACTTTCACTCTGTAAGTTGATTGTACAGCTTGACAACCATTCTGCTAGATACATCCGTTTTTGTTTTAGAGCAAGTTACTTCTCATTACAGCCTATCCTCTTATTCACTCTGGAATATCGAAATGCAGCTTTTAGAAGAAACGTGTTTCTAATTTGCTGAATCTAAATATAGGTGCAACTTCCTAGAGTGAACGAACACATAGCAGAGCAGTTTGAAATATACATTTCTCTCAATATAGAGAACTGAATGCTCAACCTCCAACCTATCCAAAGCTCCTTCCTTCCTTCCCTGACTGTCTGGTCCCCAGTGATGCAGGATCTACCTTTACTATTCAGTCCAATTTATGTGGTTCCTACTCGGTCACTGTTGAGTTTATGCAGCATGCCATAAACCATCAAACCACGATAGAATATTGCATGTTGGACATTGTTTGTGATCCTTCCTGATTTCGACATCTAATGTTAACTTTCACAGGGAAATCTAAGGAAACCTTGATATTGCTGCCTGATTATTGCCCTACAGACAAATTGCATGGTGAATATACTTTTCTTTATTACACTGATGTAACAGTTTTGGGTTTTTTTTTAAGTTTTATTAGTTTATTGTTCAATCAATTATATATTTCTGGCAAATGATTTCTTCCTTCTGGCTATTTCCCCCTAAAATAAAATACGTTACTTTGTTAGGATCACCTTGCCAAATTACAGCAATTATTTTTTACTCTCCAAGTCTATTTTACATATTGCTCCTGACTTTGGAAATAGTTACATTTCTTAAATACAAGTAATAATACCGTATGTAACAACTGTAATTCATTGAATAATCTCCCACTTTTTCACCAGGATTCTTTCTTGCATTTTATTGGAAAAAATTTCAAATATACAAAGTAAAATAATAAAACATTAAAAAAAAAACATAGATTTCTCTTGTGTTTTAAACGCAGTCTTACTGCTAATTCTGATATGCCTGTATACGGATAGAAACATCTGTTTCTACATTCTCCAAAGAAAGGGTTTCTGAACTGCTGCGCAAACACATCTGTTTAACTGTGTAGGTTGATTGTACACCTTGACAAACAATCTGCTAGATAGCTCCGTTTTTTTGTAGAGCTGTATTTCTCAGTACAGCCTATACTCCTATTCACTCTGGGATATCAAAACGCAGCTTTTACAAGAAACGTTTTTCTAACTCGCTGAATCTAAACATACATGCAACTTCCTAAGGTGAACGAACACAAAGCAGAGCAGTTTGAAATTTACGTTTCTCCTGTGTTTTACACGCAGCCTTACTGCTAATTCTTATATGCCTGTATACGGCTGGAAATATCTGTTTCCAGATTCTCGAAAGAAAGGATTGCTGAACTGCTGCACACACTTAAGGTTAAGTCTGCAAGTTGATTGTACAGCTTGAAAAAGATTCTGCTGGATAGCTCCGTTTTTGTTTTAGAGCAAGATATTTCTCATTACAGCCTATAGTCCCATTCACTCTGGAATATCCAAACGCAGCTTTTAGAAGAAACGTGTTTCTAACTCGCTGAATCTAAACATAGATGCAACTTCCTGGGTGAACGAACACAAAGAAG
>NW_016108452.1:13143-19296 GCF_001604975.1 Cebus imitator
TATGCAACAATTTTGCATGTTCTTCACATGTACCCCAAAACCTAAAATACAATAAAATAAATAAATGGGAAAAAAAAAAAGAAATAGACGTTTCTCCTGTGTTTTAAATGCAGTCTTACTGCTAATTTATATATGCCTGTTTAATGCTGGAAATGTGTGTTCTAGATTCTTCAAAGAAAGGGTCTCTCAACTACTGCACACACACATCAGTTTAACTCTGTAAATTGATTGTGCAGCTTGACAAACATTCTGCTAGGTAGCTCAGTTTTTTTTTTAGAGCCACATATTTCTCATTACTCCCTATACTCCCATTCACTCAGGAATCTCGAAACGCAGCTTTTAGAAGAAACGTGTTTCTAACTCGCTGAATCTAAAGATAGGTGCAACTTACTAAGGTGAACGAAGACAAAGCAGAGCAGTTTGAAATAGCCGTTTCTCCTATGGTTAGACGCAGCCTTACTGTTAATTCTTATATGCCTGTTTAATGCTGGAAATGTGTGTTCTAGATTCTTCAAAGAAAGGATATCTCAACTCCTGCACACACACTTCAGTTTAACTCTGTAAATTGATTGTGCAGCGTGACAACCATTCTGCTAGATAGCTCCGTTTTTGTTTTAGAGCAGAATATTTCTCATTACAGCCTACACCTCAATTCACACTGGAATGTCTAATCGCAGCTTTTAGAAGAAACGTGTTTTTAACTCGCTGAATCTAAACCTAGATGCAACTTCCTAAGGTGAACGAACACACAGCAGAACAGTTTGAAATAGACGTTTCTTCTGTGTTTTAAACGCAGTCTTACTGCTAATTCTTATAAGCCGGAATATGGCTGGAAATATCTGTTTCTAGATTCTCCATAGTAAGGATTTCTGAATTGCTGCACATACACATCATTTTACCTCTGTAAGTTGATTGTACAGCTTGACAACCATTCTGCTAGATACCTCTGTTCATGTATTAGAGCAAGATATTACTCATTACAGAATATACTATTTTTCACTCTGGAATATCCAAATGCAGCTTTTAGAAGAAACGTGTTTCTAACTTGCTCAATCAAAACTTAGATGCAACTTCCTCAGGTGAACGAACACAAAGCAGAGCACTTTGAAATAAACGTTTCTCCTGTGTTTTAAACGCAGACTTACTGCTAATTCTTATATGCCTGTATATGGCTGAAAATATCTGTTTCTAGATTCTCCAAAGAAATGTTTTCTGAACTGCTGCACACACACATCAGTTTACTTCTGGAAGTGGATTGTACAGCTTGACAACCGTTCTGCTAGATAGCTCCGTTTTTGTTTTAGAGCAAGGTAATTCTCATTACAGCCTATATTCCCATTCAATCTGGAATATCCAAACGCAGCTTTTAGAAGAAACGTGCTTCTAACTCGCTGAATCTAAACAGAGATACAACTTCCTGAGGTGAACGAACACAAAGCAGAGCAGTTTGAAATAGACGTTTCTCCTATGTTTTACACACAGTCTTACTGCTAATTCTCATATGCCTGTATATGGCTGGAAATATCTGTTTGTAGATTCTCCAAAAAAAGGGTTTCCGAACTGCTGCACACACAGCTGTTTAACTCTGTAAGTTGATTTTACAGCTTGATAACCATTCTGCTAGATATATCCTTTTTTGTTTTAGAGCAACATATTTCTCATTACAGCCTGTACTCCCATTCACTCTGGACTATCAAAATGCTGCTTTTAGAAGAAAAGTGTTTCTAACTCCCTGAATCTAAATACCGAGGCAACTTCCTGAGGTGATCGAACAAAAAGCAGAGCAGTTTGAAATTAACGTTTCTCCTGTGTTTTAAACGCAGTCTTACTGCTAATTCTTATATAACTGTATACGGCTGGAAATATCTGTTTCTAGATTCTTGAAAGAAAGGATTTCTGAACTGCTGCACACACAAATCAGTTTAACTCTGTAAGTTGATTGTACAGCTTGACAACCATTCTGCTAGATAGCTCCGTTTTTGTTTTAGAGCAAGATATTTCTCATTACAGCCTATATCCCATTCACTCTGGAATATCCAATCGAAGCTTTTAGAAGAAATGTGTTTCTAACTCGCTGAATCTAAACATAGATGTAACTTGCTAAGGTGAGCGAACACAAAGCAGAGCAGTTTGAAATAGACGTTTCTCTTATGTTTCACACGCAGTCTTACTGCTAATTCTTATACGCCTGTATATGGCTAGAAATATCTGTTTCCATATTCTTCGAAGAAAGGATTTCTGAACTGCTGCACACACACAGCAGTTTAACTCTGTTAGTTGATTGTACAGGTTGACAACCATTCTGTTAGCTGCGTTTCTGTTTTTGACCAAGATATTTCTCATTACAGCCTATCCTCCAATTCACTCTGGAATATCCAAACGCAGCTTTTAGAAGAAACGTGTTTCTAACTTGCCGAATCTAAACATAGATACAACTTCCTGAGGTGAAAGAACACAAAGCAGAGTAGACTGAAATAGACGTTTCTCCTGTGTTTAAAACGCAGTCTTACTGCTGATTCATATATGCCTTTATATGGCTGGAAATATCTGTTTCTAGATTCTCCAAAGAAAGGATTTCTGAACTGCTGCACACACACATCAGTTTACCTCTGTGAGTTGATTGTACAGCTTGACATCCAATCTGCTAGATAGTTCTGTGTTTGTTTTATGCAAGATATTTCTCACTACAGCCTACACTCCCATTAACTCTGGAATATCCAAATGCAGCTTTCAGAAGAAACGTGTTTCTAACTCGCTGAATCTCAACATAGATGCAACTTCCTAAGTTGAACGATAACACAGCAGAACAGTTTGAAATAGACGAATCTCCTGTTTTAAAGGCAGTCTTACTGCCAATTCTTATATGCCTGTATATGGCTGGAAATATCTGTTTCTGGATTCCCCACAGAAAGTTTTTCTGAACTGCTGCACACACACATCAGTTTACTTCTGTAAGTTGATTGTACAACTTGTCAATCATTCTCCTACATGGCTCCGTTTTTGGTTTAGAGGAAGGTATTTCTCATTACAGCCTATACTCCCATTCACTCTGGAATATCCAAACGCAGCTTTTAGAAGATACGTGTTTCTAAATCGCTGAATCTCAACATAGATGCAACTTCCTAAGGTGAATGAACACAAAGCAGAGCAGTTTGAAACAGACGTTTCTCCTGTGTTTTAAACGCAGTCTTACTGCTAATTCTTATATACCTGTGTGTTTCTGAAAATATCTGTTTCTAGATTCCCCAAAGAAATGATTTCAGATCTTCTTCGCACACGCAACAGTTTACCTCTCTAAGTTGATTGTACAGCTTGACAACCATTCTGCTAGATAGCTGTGTTTTTGTTATAGAGCAAGATATTTCCCTTTACAGCCTGTATTCAAATTCACTCTGGAATATTCAAACGCAGCTTTTGGAAGAAACGTGTTTCTTACTCGCTGAATCTAAACATAGATGCAACTTCCTAAGGTGAACGAACACACAGCAGAGCAGTTTGAAATACACGTTTCTCCTGTGTTTTAAACGCAGTCTTACTGCTAATTCTTATATGCCTGTATATGGCTGGGAATATTTGTTTCTAGATACTCCAAAGAAAGGATTTCTGAACTGCTGCACCCACACATCTGTTTCACTCTGTAAGATGATTCTACAGCTTGACAACCATTCTGCTAGATAGCTCCGTTTGATTTTTAGAGCAAGATATTTCTCATTATGGTCTATACTCCCATTCACTCAGGAATATCAAACGCACCTTTTAGAAGAAACGTGTTTCTACCTCGCTGAATCTAAACATAGATGCAACTTCCTAAGGTGAAAGAGCACAAAGCAGAGCAGTTTCAAATAGTCGTTTCTCCTGTTTTTTAAAAGCAGTCTCACTGCTATTTCTTATATGCCTTTGTATGGCTGGAAATATCTGTTTCTAGATTCTCCAAAAAAAGGATTTCCAAACAGTGCGCACACATATCAGTTTAACTTTGGAAGTTGATTGTACAGCTTGACAGCCATTCTGCTAGAAAGCTGTGTTTTTGTTTTAGAGCAATGTATTTCTCATTACAACCTATACTCCCATTCACTCTGGAATATCCAAACGCAGGTATTAGAAGAAATGTGTTTGTAACTCGCTGAATCTAAACATAGATGCAACTTCCTGTGTTGAACGAACACAAAGTAGAGCAGTTTGAAATTTACGTGTCTCCTGTGTTTTAAACGCAGTCTTACTGCTAATTCTTTTTTTTTTCGTTTTATTTATTTTACTGCATTTTGTGTTTTCCAATACATGTGAAGAACATGCAGAATTAGTGCATAGGTACACACGTGGCCGTGTGATTTGCTGCCTTCCTCCTCATCACCTACATCTGGCATTTCTCCCCTTGCTATCTCTCCCCAGCTCCCCATCCTCGACCCTCCCTCCCCTATTTCTCCCCAACTGACCGCAGTGTGTAGTGCTCCCCCCTCCCTGTGTCCATGTGTTCTCATTGTTCAACACCTGCCTATGAGTGAAAACATGCGGTGTTTGATCTTCTGCTCTTCTGTCAATTTGCCGAGAATGATGGTTTCAGGTTCATCCATGTCCCTACAAGGGACCCAAACTCATCCTTTTTGTTAGCTGCATAATTTTCCATGGTGTATATGTGCCACATTTTCCCTGTCCAGTCTATCGTCTGTGGGCATTTGGGCTGGTTCCAGGTCTATCCTATTGTAAACAGTGCTGCAATGAACTTTCGTGTGCACGTGTCCTTATAGTAGAACGATTTGTAATCCTTTGGATATATACCCAGTAATGGGATTGCTGGGTCAAATGGAATTTCTATTTCTAGGTCCTTGAGGAATCGCCACACTGTCTTCCACAATGGCTGAAGTAATTTACACTCCCACCAACAGTGTAAAAGTGTTCCTGTTTCTCCATATCCTCTCCAGCATCTGCTTTCTCTAGATTTTTTAATGTTTGCCATTCTTACCGGCGTGAGATGGTATCTCAATGTAGTTTTGATTTGCATTTCTCTTATGACCAGTGATGATGAGCATTTTTTCATATGTTTGTTGGCCTCACGTATGTCTTCTTTTGTAAAGTGTCTGTTCATATCCTTTTTCCACTTTTCAATGGGCTTGTTAGTTTTTTTCTTGTAAATCTGTTTTAGTTCTTTGTAAACTCTGGATATCAGCCCTTTGTCAGATGGGGAAACTGCAAAAATTTTTTTCCATTCTGTTGTTTGATGATTCACTCTAATGACTCTTTCTTTTGCCGTGCAGAAGCTGTGGAGTTTGATTAGGTCCCATTTGTCTATTTTGGCTTTTGTTGTCAATCCTTTTGGTGTTTTGGTCATGAAGTACTTGCCTACACCTATGTCCTGAATGGTTTTGCCTAGATTTTCTTCTAGGGTTTTTATGGTGTTAGGTCTTATGTTTAAGTCTTTAATCCACCTGGAGTTAATTTTAGTGTAAGGTGTCAGGAAGGGGTCCAGTGTCTGCTTTCTGCACATGGCTACCCAGGTTTCCCCACACCATTTATTGAACAGGGAATCCTTTCCCCATTGCTTGTTTTTGTCTAGTTTGTCAAAGATCAGATGGTTGTAGATATGTTGGGTTGCCCTCGATACCTCTGTTCTGTTCCATTGGTCTATATCTCTGTTTTGGTGCCAGTACCATACTGTTTTGATTACTGCAACCTTGTAGCATAGTTTGAAGTCCGGTAGTGTGATGCCTCCCGCTTTGTTCTTTTTGCTTAGAATTGACTTGGCTATGTGGGCTCTCTTTTGGTTCCATGTGAAGTTTAAGGTGTTTTTTTCCAGTTCTGCGAAGGACATTGGTAGCTTGATGGGAATAGCATTGAATCTGCAAATTACTTTGGGCACTATGGCCATTTTGACTATATTGATTCTTCCTTACCATGAACATGGAATGTTTCTCCATCTGTTTGTGTCCTCTCTGATTTCGTTGAGCAGTGGCTTGTAGTTCTCCTTGAAGAGGTCCTTTACGTTCCTTGTTAGTTGTATTCCTAGGTATTTTATTCTCTTTGTGGCAATCGTGAATGGTATTTTGTTCTTGATTTGGCTCTCTTTAACTCTGTTATTGATGTATAGGAATGCATGTGATTTTTGCACATTGATTTTGTATCCTGAGACTTTGCTGAACTTGCTTATCAGTTTCAGGA
>NW_016108452.1:20046-23029 GCF_001604975.1 Cebus imitator
TTTAGGCTTGGGAGGAGGCAAGTGTCCAGGAATTTATCTATTTCTTCCAGGTTGATTAGTTTGTGTGCATAGAGTTGTTTGTAATAATCTTTGATGATGGTATGAATTTCTGTGGAATCTGTGGTGATATCCCCTTTATCGTTTTTTATTGCATCAATTTGGTTATTCTCTCTTTTCTTTTTTATTAATCTGGCTAGTGGTCTGTCTATTTTGTTGATCTTTTAAAAAACGAGCTCCTGGATTTATTGATTTTTTTGAAGGGTTTTCTGTGTCTCTATCACCTTCAGTTCTGCTCTGATCTTAGCTATTTCTTGTCTTCTGCTAGACTTTGATTTTTTTTGACCTTGCTCCTGTAGCTCCTTCAGTTCTGACGATAGGGTGTCAATATTTGATCTCTCCTTGCTTCTCATGTGGGCACTTATTGCTATATTTTCCTCTAGAGACTGCTTTAAATGTGTCCCAGAGATTCTGGTATGTTGTGTCTTCATTCTCGTTGGTTTCAAAGAACATCTTTATTTCTCTCTTCATTTCATTGTTTATCCAGTTAACATTCAAGAGCAAGTTGTTCGGTTTCCATGAAAGTGTGCGGTTCTGCCTTAGTTTTTAAATTCTGAGTTCTCACTTGATTGCACTGTGGCCTGAGAGACTGTTTGTTACGACTTCCATTCTTTTTCATTTGCTGAGGAGTGATTTACTCCGAATTATATGGTCAATTATAGAGTAGGCGTGATGTGGTGCTGAGAAGAATGTATATTCTGTGGATTTGGAGTGGAGAGTTCTGTAAATATCTATTAGGTTTGCTTGGTCCAGGTCTGAGTTCAAGTCCTGGATATCCTTGTTAATTTTCTTTCTGGTTGATCTAATAATGACAATGGGGTGTTAAAGTCTCCCACTATTATTGTGTGGGAGTCTAAGTCTCTGTGTGAGTCATTAAGAACTTGCCTTATGTATCTGGGAGCTCCTGTATTGGGTGCGTATATAGTTAGAATGGTTAGCTCTTCTTGTTGCAGTGGCCCTTTTACCATTATGTAATGACCTTCTTTATCTCTTATGATCTTTGTTGATTTAAAGTCTAATTTATCGGAGATGAGAATTGCAGCTCCTGCTTTTTTTTTGCTCTCCGTTTACTTGGTAAATCTTCCTCCATCCCTTTATTTTGAGCCTTTGTGTATCCTTCCATGTCAGATGGGTTTTCTGGATACAGCACACCGATGGGTTTTCCCTTTTTTACAACTTGCCAGTCTGTGTCTTTTGATTGGGGCATTTAGTCCATTTACATTTAGGGTTAATATTGTTATGTGTGAATTTGATACTTCCATTTTGGTGCTAGCTGGGTGTTTTGCCCTTTAGTTGAGCTGGTACTTGTTGTTCCTTTATATGTGTAGAGCCTCTTTCAGGAGCTCTTGTAGAGCTGGCCTGGTGGTGACGAAATCTCTGAGTACTTCCATGTTCCCAAAGGATTTTATTTTTCCTTCACTTATGAANTGTTGTCAATGCTTTTGGTGTTTTCGTCATGAAGTCCTTGCCTACACCTATGTCCTGAATGGTTTTGCCTAGATTTTCTTCTAGGGTTTTTATGGTGTTAGGTCTTATGTTTAAGTCTTTAATCCATCTGGAGTTAATTTTAGTGTAAGGTGTCAGGAAGGGGTCCAGTTTCTGCTTTCTGTACATGCCTAGCCAGCTTTTCCCACACCATTTATTGAACAGGGAATCCTTTCCCCATTGCTTGTTTTTGTCTGGTTTGTCAAAGATCAGATGGTTGTAGATATGCTGTGTTTCCTCTGAGACCTCTGTTCTCTTCCATTGGTCTATATCTCTTTTTTGGTACCAGTACCATGCTGTTTTGGTACTGGTACCAAACAGTAGTAAACAGTATAGTACCAAACAGTATAGTATATACTGTTAGCCCTGTAGTATAGTTTGAAGTCTGGTAGTGTGATGCCTCCAGCTTTGTTCTTTTTACTTAGAATTGACTTGGCTACGCGGGCTATCTTTTGGTTCCATATGAAGTTTAAGGTGTTTTTTTCCAGTTCTGCAAAGAAGGTCATTGGTAGCTTGATGGGGATAGCATTGAATCCGAAAATTACTTTGGGCAGTATGGCCATTTGCACGATATTGATTCTTCCTAACCATGAACATGGAATGTTTCTCCATCTGTTTGTGTCCTCTCTGATTTCGTTGACCAGTGGCTTGTAGTTCTCCTTGAAGACGCCCTTAACGTTCCTTGTTAGTTGTATTCCTAGGTATTTTATTCTCTTTGTGGCAAATGTGAATGGCAGATCATTCTTGATTTGGCTCTCCTTAAGTCTGTTATTGGTGTATAGGAATGCATGTGATTTTTGCACATTGATTTTGTATCCTGAGATTTTGCTGAACTTACTTATCAGTTTGAGGAGTTTTGGGGCTGAGACGATAGTGTCTTCTAGATATACAATCATGTCAATTGCAAACAGAGACTATTTTACTTCCTCGTTTCCTATTTGAATGCCCTTTATTTCTTTTTCTTGCCTGATTGCTCTGGCTGGAACTTCTAATACTTTATTGAATAGCAGTGGTGAGAGAGGGCATCCTTGTCTGGTGCCACATTTCAAGGGGAATGCTTCCAGTTTTTGCCCATTCAGTATGATATTGGCTGTTGGTTTGTCATAAATACCTTTTATTATCTTGAGATACGTTCCGTCAATACCTAGCTTACTGAAGGTTTTTAGCATAAAGGGCTGTTGAATTTTGTCAAAGGCCTTCTCTTCATCAATTGAGATAATCATGTGGTTTTTGTCTTTGTTTTGTTTATGTGGTGAATTACGTTTATAGACTTGTGTATGTTGAACCAGCCTTGCATCCCCGGGATGAAGCTTACTTGATCATGGTGGATAAGCTTTTTGATGTGCTGCTGCAATCGGCTTGTCTGTATTTTATTGAAGATTTTTGCATCTATGTTCATCATGGATATTGGCCTGAAGTTTTCTTTTCTTGTTGAGTCTCT
>NW_016108452.1:25294-30003 GCF_001604975.1 Cebus imitator
AGCCTAGTCACTGTCGGCCTGTAGAGGCTTTGTTGAGCTGCTGTGGGCTCCGCCCCGCTGCCCAGTGAACTTCCCTTCAGTCCTGTTTATATGGGTGTAGTTAGAACTGCTTTGGCGATGGTGGCCCGCCTCTGTTGAGGCAGAGTCTCTCTGCTGTGGTGGGTTGCCTTGGCAACAGCGGGCTGCCTCAGCAATGGCAGGTTGCCTAGGCAACGGCGGGCTGCCTCAGCAATGGCGGGTTGCCATGGCAACGGCGTGCTGCCTCAGCATTGCCCGACTACCTCCGTCCTGGCGGGCTGCCTCGGTAATGGCGGACGCCCCTCCCCAACAGAGCTGGACCGTCCCGGGTTCAGCTGCTCTTGCTATGAAAGTCTCAATCCAGAGTTTCTTGTTGCTGTTTTTTTGTGGGGGTGGGACCAGCTGAATCTGATCGCCTGGCTCCCTGCCTCAGATCCTTTTTTAAGTTGGTGTTCCAGTCGACTGTTGAAAAGGCGCCAGGGTCTGTTTTTTTTCCCCCGCAGCCACTCACTGCTGTGGCTAAAACAGTGGCACGGAGGTTGGTGGGGCTTCTTTTTTTTTTTTTTTTTGCCCTGGAATCTACTGTCCTGGTTCTCTGCTCAGTCTGCGTTTTAAACAGATGAATGGGCGACTTCCCGTGGCTCCAATCACCAGCAAAAAGGGCACCCAGACTGGTGTATTTTGTACAGAGAACCGCTGCTCCGTGGCGCCAACAAAGCAGCCGCGTGGGTAAAAACAGCAGCGCCGGCCCGCACAACCACGCTGGACGAAACAGCCTCACTGAGGACAGTGGAGCTGCTCTGCCTGGGAATTTCCTAGTCTGTGGGCAATAAAAATGTGGTGCCCACTAACCGTCGGTGCTTTAACTGGGAGTTGCAATACTGAGCTGTTCCTAAACGGCCATCTTGCTTCTTCCTCCTTATTGGTAATACTTATATGCCTGTATAAGTATGGAAATATCTGTTTCCAGCTTTTCCAAAGAAAGGATTTCAGAACTGCTGCACCCACATATCAGTTGAACTCTGTAACTTGATTGAGCAGCTTGACAACAATTCTCCTAGATAGGTCCGTTTATGTTTTAGAGCAAGATGTTTCTCATTACAGCCTATACTCCCATTCACTGTGAAATATCCAAACGCAGCTTTTAGAAGAAACGTGTTTCTAACTCGCTGAACCTAAACATAGATGTAACTTCCTAAGGTGAATGAACACAAAGCAGAGCAGTTTGAATTACAGATTTCTCCTGTGTTTTAAACGCAGTCTTCCTGCTAGTTCTTATATGCGTGTATATTGCTTGAAATATCTGTTTCCAGATTCCCCAAAGAAAGGGTTTCTGAACTTCTGCACACACACATCAGTTTAACACTGTAAGTTGATTGTACAGCTTGACAGACAATCTGCTAGATAGCTGTGTTTTTTTTAGAGCAAGATATTTCTCATTAGAGCCTATACTCATGTTCACACTGGAATATCCAAACGCAGCTTTTAGAATAAACGTGTTTCTAACTCGCTGAATCTAAACATAGATGCAACTTCCTAAGGTGAATGAACACAAAGCAGAGCAGTGTGAAATAGACGTTTCTCCGGTGTTTTAAACGCAGTCTTACTGCTAGTTCTTACATGCCTCCATATGGCTGCAAATATCTGTTTCCAGATTCTCCAAAGAAAGGATTTCTGAACTGCTGCACACACACATCAGTTTAACTCTGTAAATTCATTTTACAGCTTCACAACCATTCTGCTAGATAGCCGCGACTTTGTTTTAGAGCAAGATATTTCTCATTAGAGCCTATACTCCCAATCACTCTGGAATATCCAAACGCAGCTTTTAGAAGAAACGTGTTTCTAACTCGCTGAATCTAAACATAGATGCAACTTCATAAGGTGAACACACACAAAGCAGAGCAGTTTGAACTAGATGTTTCTCCTGTGTTTTAAACGCAGTCTTACTGCTTGTTCTTATATGCCTCTATGTGGCTGGAAATATCTGTTTCCAGATTCTCCATAGAAAGGATTTCTGAACTGCAGTACACACACATCAGTTTAATCTGTAAGTTGATTGTGCAGCTTCACAACAATTCCGCTAGATGGCTGTGTTTTTGTTTAAGAGCAAGGTATTTCTCATTACAGAATACAGTCTCATTCACTCTGGAATATCCAAACGCAGCTTTTAGAAGAAACGTGTTTCTAACTCGCTGAATCTAAACATAGATGCAACTTCCTAATTTGATCGAATGCAAAGCAGAGCAGTTTGAAATACACGTTTATCCTGTCTTTTAAACGCAGTCTTACTGCTAGTTCTTATATGCCTGTATATTGGTGGAAATATCTGTTTGCAGATTCTCCAAAGAAAGGATTTCTGAACTGCTGCACACACACATCAGTTTAACTCTGTAAGTTGATTGTACAGAATGACCACCATTCTGCTACATAGCGGCGTTTTTGTTTTAGAGCAAGATATTTCTCATTACAGCCTACAGTCTCTATCACTCCGGAATATCCAAACGCAGGTTTTAGAAGAAACGTGTTTCTAACTCTCTGAATCTAAACATAGATGCAACTTCCCAAGGTGAACGAACACAAAGCAGAGCAGTTTGAAATAGACGTTTCTCCTGTGTTTTAAACGCAGTCTTACTGCTAGTACTTATATGACTGTACATGGCTGAAAATATCTGTTTCCAGACATTCCAAAGAAAGGATTTCTGAACTGCTGTACACACACATCAGTTTAACTCTGTAAGCTTATTGTGCAGCTTGACGATCATTCTGCTAGATACCTGCGTTTTTGTTTTAGAGCAAGATATTTCTCATTACAGCGTATTGTCTCCGTCACTCTGTAATATCCAAACGCAGCTTTTAGAAGAAACGTGTTTCTAACTCGCTGAATCTAAACATAGATACAACTTCCCAAGATCAGCGATCAAAAAGCAGGGCAGTTTGAACCAGACGTTTCTCCTGTGATTTAAATGCAGTATTACTGCTAGTTCTTACACGCCTGTATATGGCTGGAAATATCTGTTTCCAGATTCTCCAAAGAAAAGATTTCTGAACTGCTGAACACACACATCATTTTAACTCTGTAAGTTGACTGTAAAGCTTGACAACCATTCTGCTAGATGGCTGCGTTTTTGTTTTAGAGCACGATATTTCTCATTACGGCCTACAGTCTCATTCACTCTGGAATATCCAAACGCAGCTTTTAGAAGAAACGTGTTTCTAACTCTCTGAATCTAAACATAGTTGCAACTTCCTAAGGTGAACGAACACAAGGCAGAGCAGTTTAAACAAGACGTTTCTCCTGTGTTTCAAACGCGGTCTTACCGCTAGTTCTTATATGCCTGTATATGGATGGAAATATCTTTTTCCAGATACTCCAAAGAAAGGATTTCTGAACTGTGGTACACACACATCAGTTTAACTCTGTAAGTTGTTTGTACAGCTTGACAACCATTCTGCTAGATATCTGCGTTTTTGTTTTGGAGCAAGATATTTTTCATTACAGCCTATGCTCCCGTTCACTCTAGAATATCCAAACGCAGATTTTAGAAGAAACGTGTTTTTAACTCTCTGAATCTAAACATAGATGCAACGTCCGAAGGTGAGCAAACACAAAGCAGAGCAGTTTGAACTAGACGTTTCTCCTGTGATTTAAACGCAATCTTACTGCTAGTTCTTATATGCCTGTATATGGCTGGAAATATCCGTTTCCAGATTCTCCAAAGAAAAGATTTCTGAACTGCTGAACACACACATGAGTTTAACTCTATAAGTTTATTGTACAGCTTGACAACCATTCAGCTATATAGCTGCGTTTTTGTTTTAGAGCAAGATATATCTCATTACGGCCCAGAGTCTCATTCACTCTGGAATATCCAAATGCAGCTTTTAGAAGAAACGTGTTTCTAACTCTCTGAATCTAAACATAGATGCAACTTCCTAAGATGAACGAACACATAGCAGAGCAGGTTAAAATAGACGTTTGTCCTGTGTTTTAAACGCAGTCTTACTGCTAGTTCTTATATGCCTGTATATTTCTGGAAATATCTGTTTCCAGAATCTCCGAAGAAAGGATTTCTGAACTGCTGCACACACACATTAGTTTAACTCTGTAAGTTGATTCTACATCTTAACAACCATTCTGCTAGATAGCTGCGTTTTTGTTTAAGAGCAGGATATTTCTCATTACCGCCTATTCTCTGATTCACTCTGGAATATCCAAACGCAGCTTTTAGAAGAAACGTGTTACTAACTCGCTGAATCTAAAAATAGTTGCAACTTCCTAAGATGAACGAACACAAAGCAGAGCAGTTTGAAATATAGGATTCTCCTGTGTTTTAAAGGCAGCCTTACTGCTAGTTCTTATATGCCTGTATATGGGTGAAATATCTGTTTCCAGATTCCCCAAAGAAAGGGTTTCTGAACTGCTGCAAATACACATCACTTTAACCGTGTAAGTTGATTCTACAGCTTAACAACCATTCTGCTACATAGCTGCCTTTTTGTTTTAGAGCAAGATATTTCTTATTACACACTATAGTCTCATTCACTGTGGAATATGCAAAGGCAGCTTTTAGAAGAAAAATGTTTCTAACTCACTGAATCTAATCATAGATGCAACTTCCTAAGGTGAACGCACACAAAGAAGAGCAGTTTGAAATAGACGTTTCTCCTGTGTTTTAAAGGCAGTCTTT
>NW_016108452.1:30038-32400 GCF_001604975.1 Cebus imitator
GCTGGAAATATCTGTTTCCAGATTCCCCAAAGAAAGGATTTCTGAACTTCTGCACACACACATCAGTTTAACTCTGTAAGTTGATTGTCCAGCTTGACAACCATTCTTCTAGATAGCTTCATTTTTGTTTTAGAGCAAGATATTTCTCATTACAGCCTATACTCCCATTCACTCTGGAATATCCAAACGCAGCTTTTACAAGAAACGAGTTTCTATCTCGCTGAATGTAAACATATATGCACGTTTTTAAGGTGAAAGCACACAAAGAAGAGCAGTTTGAAATAGACGTTTCTCCTGTGTTTTAAACGGAGTCTTACTGCTCCTTGTTATATGCCTGTATGTGGCTGGAATTATCTGTTTCCAGATTCTCCAAACCAAGGATATCTGAACTGCTGCACACACACATGACTTTAACTCTGTAAGTTGACTGTAAAGCTTGACAACCATTCTGCTAGATAGCTGCGTTTTTGTTTTAGAGCAAGATATTTCTCATTACAGCCTATAGTCTCAGTCACTCTGGAATATCCAAACGCAGCTTTTAGAAGAAACTTGTTTCTAACTCGCTGAATCTAAACATAGATGCAACTTCCTAATTTGAACAAACAAAAAGCAGCGCAGTTTGAAATAGACGTTTCACCTGTGCTAAAACGCAGTCTTACTGCTAGTTCTTATATGCCTGTATATGGCTGGATATATCTGTTTCCAGATTCTCCAAAGAAATGATTTCTGAACTGCTGCACACACATGTCAGATTAACTCTGTAAGTTGATTGTACAGCTTGACAACCATTCTGCTAGATAGCTGCATTTTTGTTTTAGAGCAAGATATTTCTCATTACAGCGTATACTCCCGTTCACCCGGGAATGTCCAAACGCAGCTTTAAGAAGAAACGTGTTTCTAACGTGCTGAATCTACACATAGATGCAACGTCCTAACGTAAATGAACACAGAGCAGAGCAGTTCGAACTAGACGTTTCTCCTGTGATTTAAACGCACTCTTAATGCTAGTTCTTATATGCCTGTATATGGCTGGAAATATCTGTTTCCAGATTCTCCAGGGAAACGATTTCTGAACTGCTGCACACACACATCAGTTTAACTCTGTAAGTTGATTGTACAGCTTGACAACCATTTTGCTAGATAGCTACGTTTTTGTTTTAGAGCAAGATATTTGTCATTACATCCTATAGTCTCATTCACTCTGGAATATCAAAACTCAGCTTTTAGAATAAACGTGTTTCTAACTTGCTGAATCTAAACAAAGATGCAACTTCCTTAGGTGAAAGAACACAAAGCAGAGCAGTTTGGACTAGACGTCTCTCCTGTGTTTTAAACTCAGTCTTACTGCTAGTTCTTATGTGCCTGTATATGGCTGGAAATATCTGTTTCTATATCCTCCAAAGAAAGGATTTCTGAACTGCTGCACACACACATCAGTTTAACTCTGTAATTTGATTCTACATCTTAACAAACATTCTGCTAGATAGCTGCGTTTTTGTTTTAGAGCAAGATATTTCTCATTACATCCTATAGTCTGAGTCACTCTGGAATATCCAAACGCAGCTTTTAGAAGAAACGTGTTTCTAACTCGCAGAATCTAAACATAGATGCAACTTCCAAAGGAGAACGAACAGAAAGCAGAGCAGTTTGAAACAGACGTTTCTCCTGTGTTTTAAACGCAGTCTTACCGCTAGTTCTTATATGCTTGAATATGACTGGAAATATCTGTTTCCAGATTCTCCAAAGAAAGCATTTCTGAACTGCTGCAGTCACACATCAGTTTACCTCTGTAAGTTGATACTACAGCTTAACAACCATTCTGCTAGATAGGTTCGTATTTGTTTTAGGAAAAGATATTTCTCCTTTCAGCCTACAGTCTCAATCACTCTGGAATATCCAAATGCAGCTTTTAGAAGAAACGTGTTTCTAACTCACTGAATCTAAACATAGATGCAACTTCCTAAGGTGAACGAACACAAAGGAGAGCAGTTTGAACTAGACGTTTCTCCTTTGTTTTAAACACACTCTTACTGCTAGTTCCTATATGCCTCTATATGGCTGGAAATATCTGTTTCCAGATTCTCCAGGGAAACGATTTCTGACCTGCTGCACACACACATCAGTTAAACTCTGTAAGTTGATTGTACAGCTTGACAACCATTCTGCTAGATAGCTGCGTTTTTGTTTTAGAGCAAGATATTTCTCATTACAGCCTACAGTCTCATTCACTCTCGAACATCCAAACGCAGTTTTGGAAGAAACGTGTTTCTAACTCGCTGAATCTAAACACAGATGCAACTTTCTAAGTTGAACGAAGACAAAGCAGAGCAGTTTGAAATAGACGTTTCTCCTGTGTTTTAAA
>NW_016108452.1:32523-36114 GCF_001604975.1 Cebus imitator
ATTTCTGAACTTCTGCACACACACACATCAGTTTAACTCTGTAAGTTGATTCTACAGCTTAACAACAATTCTGATAGATAGCTGAGTTTTTGTTTTAGAGCAAGATATTTGTCAGTATAGCCTATAGTCTCAGTCACTCTGGAGTATCCAAACGCAGCTTTTAGAAGAAAGGTGTTTCTAACTTGCTGAATCTAAACATAGATACAACTTCCTAAGGTCAACGATCCCACAGCAGAGCAGTTTGAAACAGACGTTTCTCCTCTGGTTTAGACGCGATCTTACTGCTAATACTTATGAGACTTAATATGGTTGGATTCAACTCCTTCCAGATTCTCCAAAAAGTTCTTTCTGAACTGCTACATTCACAGATCTATTTAACTCTGTACATTGAATATAAAGCTTGACAATCATTCTGCTGCATAGATAAATTTTTGTTTTAGAGCCAGATATTTCTCATTACACCCTATACTCCCATTCACTCAGGAATAACCAAACGCAGCTTTTAGAAGAAACGTGTTTCTAACTCGCCTAATCTAAACATAGATGCAACTTGCTAAGGTGAACGAACACACAGCAGAGCACTTTGAAAGAGACGTTTCTCCTGTGGTTTAGACGCGATCTTAGCCCTAATTCTTATGAGCCTGTATATGGCTGGAAATATCTCTTTCCAGATTATCTAAAGATAGGGTTTCTGAACTGCTACATTCACAAATCTGTTTAACTCTGAAAGTTGAATATACACCTTGACAATCATTCTGCTACATAGCTCCGTTTTTGTTTTAGAGCCAGATATTTCTCATTACACACTGTACTCCCATTCACTCAGGAATATCCAAATGCCCATTTTAGAAGAAACGTGTTTCCAACTCGCAGAAACTAAACACATATGCAACTTCTTAAGGTTAATGAAAACACAGCATTGCAGTTTCAAAGAGATGTTTCTCCTGTGGTTTAGACGCGATCTTACCGCTAATACTTATGAGCGTTAATATGGTTGGATACATCTCTTTCCAGTTTCTCCAAAAAAGGGTTTCTGAACTGCTACATTCACAGATCTGTTTAACTCTGTACGTTGAATATAAAGCTTGACAATCATTCTGCTGCGTAGATCCGTTTTTGTTTTAGAGCCAGATATTTCTCATTACACCATATACTCCCATTCACTCAGGATTATCCAAGGGCAGCATTAGAAGAAACGTGTTTCTAACTCGCTGTATCGAAACATACATGCAACTTTCTAAGGTGAACGTACACACAGCAGAGAAGTTTGAAAGAGACATTTGTCCTTTTGTTTAGACCCGATCTTACCGCTAATTCTTATGAACCTGTACATGGCTGGAAATATCTCTTTCCAGATTCTCCAAAGAAAGGGTTTCTGAACTGCGACATTCACACATCTGTTTAACTATGTAAGTTCAATATACACTTTGACAATCACTTTGCTAGATAGATCCGTTTTTGTTTTAGAGCCAGATATTTCTCATTACACCCTATACTCCCATTCACTCAGGAATATCCAAACTCCGGATTTAGAAGAAACGTGTTTCTAACTCACAGAATCTAAACATAGATGCAACTTTCTAAGGTGAACGAACACACAGCAGAGCAGTTTGAAACAGACGTTTCTCCTGTGGTTTAGACGCGATCTTACCGCTAATTCTTATGAGCCTGAATATGGCTGGAAATATCTCTTTCCAGATTCTCCAAAGAAAGTGTTTCTGAACTGCTACATTCACACATCCGTTTAACTCTGTAAGCTGAAAATACACCTTGACAATTATTCTGCTACATAGCTCCATTTTTGTTTTAGAGCCAGATAGTTCTCATTACACACTGTACTCGCATTCACTCAGGAATATCCAAACGCAGCGTTTAGAAGAAACGTGTTTCTAACTCGCTGAATCTAAACATAGATGCAGCTTCCTAAGGTGAACGAACACAAAGAAGAGCAGTTTGAAAGAGACGTTTCACCTGTGGTTTAGACGCGATCTCACCACTAATTCTTATGAGCATGTATATGGCTGGAAATATCTCTTTCCAGATTCTCCAAAGAAGGGTTTCTGAACTGCTACATTCGCACATCTGTTTAACTCTGTACCTTGAATATACACCTTGACAATCATTCTGCTACATAGCTCCGTTTTTGTTTTAGAGTTAGATAATTCTCATTACACCCTATACTCCCACTGAATCAGGAATATGCAAACGCAGCTTTTAGAGGAATCGTATTTCTAACTCGCTGAATTTAAACATAGGTGCAACTTCCTAAGGTGAACGAACACACAGCAGAGCAGTTTGAAAGAGACATTTCTCCTGTGGTTTGGAAGCGCTCTTACCTCTAATTCTTATTTGCCTATATATGGCTGGAATATCTCTTTCGAGATTCTCCAAAGTAAGGGTTTCTGTACTGCTACATTCACACATCTGTTCAACTCTGTAAGTTGAATATACAGCTTGACAATCATTCTGCTGGGTAGATCCGTTTTTGTTTTAGAGCCAGATATTTCTCATTACACCCTATACTCCCATTTACTCAGGAATATGCAAACGCAGCTTTTAGAAGAAACGTGTTTCCAACTCGCAGAAACTAAACATAAATGCAACTTCCTAAGGTTAATGAACACCCAGCACAGCAGTTTGAAAGAGACGTTTCTCCTGTGGTTTAGACGCGATCTTTCTGCTAATACTTATGAGCCTTAATATGGTTGGATATATCTCTTTCCCAATTCTCCAAAGAAAGGGTTTCTGAACTGCTACATTCACAGATCTGTTTACCTCTGTACGTTGAATATACAGCTTGACAATCATTCTGCTGGGTAGATCCTTTTTTGTTTTAAAGCCAGATATTTCTCATTATGCCCTATACTCCCATTCACTCAGGAATATCCAAACGCAGCTTTTAGAAGAAACGTTTTTCTAACTCGCTGAATCCAAACATAGATGCAACTTCCTACGGTGAACAAACACACAGCAGAGCAGTTTGAAAGAGATGTTTCTCCTGTGGTTTAGACGCGATCTTACTGCTAATACTTATGAGCCTTTATATGGTTGGATATATCTCTTTCCTGATTCTCCAAAGATCGGGTTGCTGAACTGCTATATTCACACATCTGTTTAACTCTGTACCTTGAATATACACCTTGACAATCATTCTGCTAGATAGCTCCATTTTTCTTTTCGAGGCAGATATTTCTCATAACACCCTATACTCCCATTCACTCAGGAATATCCAAACGAGGATAGGTTGTGAAGGTGGCCGTTTAGGAACAGCTCAGGATTGCAGCTCCCAGTGAAAGCACAGAGGGTTAGTGGACCCCGCGTTTTTATTGCCCACAGACCGGGAAATTCCCGGGCGGTGGTGCTCCACAGTCCCCAGCGCGGCTGTGTTGGCCAGCGCGGCTGTGCCGACCAGCGCCGCTGCTTTGCCCCGCGCTGCTGATTTGTCGTCGCCACGGAGCCGCAGTTCTCCGTACAAAATACACCGTTCCGGGGGCCCTTTTGGCTGGCAATTGGAGCCACGGGAAGTCGCCCATACGCTGGTTCAAAAAGGGGACTGGGCAGAGAACCAGGACAGTATATTCCAGGGCAAAA
>NW_016108452.1:40410-43223 GCF_001604975.1 Cebus imitator
GCACTACACACTGGGGTCAGTTGGGGGGAAATAGCGGAGGGACGGTGGGGGGTGGGAAGCTGGGGAGAGATAGCAAGGGGAGAAATGCCAGATATAGGTGATGGGGAGGAATGCAGCAAATCACACTGCCACGTGTGTTCCTATGCAACAATTTTGCATGTTCTTCACATGAACCCCCAAACCTAAAATGCAATAAAATAAATAAATGGGAAAAAAAAGGAATATGCAAACGCAGCTTTTAGAAGAAACGTGTTTCCAACTCCCTGAATCTAAACATAGATGCAACTTCCTAAGGTGAACGAACAAACAGCAGAGCAGCTTGAAAGAGACGTTTCACCTGTGGTTTAGACGCGATCTTATCGCTAATTCTTATGAACCTGTATATGGCTGGAAATATCTCTTTCCAGATTCTCCAAAGAAAGAGTTTCTCAACTGCTACATTCACACATCTGTTTAACTCTGTAAGTTAAATATACACTTTGACAATCACTTTGCTAGATAGATCCGTTTTTGTTTTAGAGCCTGATATTTCTCATTACACTCTATACTCCCATTCACTCAGGAATATCAAAACGCAGCTTATAGAACAAACGTGTTTCTAACTAGCTGAATCTAAACATAGATGCAACTTCCTAAGGTGAACGATCACACAGCAGAGGAGTTTGAAAGAGAGGTTTCTCCTGTGTTTTAGACGCGATCTTACCGCTAATTCTTAGGAACCTGTATATGGCTGGAAATATCTCTTTCCAGATTCTCCAAAGAAAGGGTTTCTGAACTGCTACATTCACACATCTGTTTAACTCTGTAAGCTGAATACGCACCTTGACAATCACTCAGCTACATAGCTCCATTTTTGTTTTAGAGCCAGATATTGCTCATTACACCCTTTACTCACTTTCACACAGGAATATCCGAACGCAGCTTTTAGAAGAAACGTGTTTCAAACTGGCAGAATCTACACATAGATGCAACTTCCTAAGGTGAACAGACACAGCAGAGCAGTTTGAAAGAGACTTTTCTCCTGTGGTTTAGATGCGATATTACCGCTAATTCTTATGACCATGTATATGGCTGGAAATACTTCTTTCCAGATGCTCCAGAGAAACTGTTTCTGAACTGCTGCATTCACACATCTGTTTAAGTCTGTAAGTTGAATAAACACCTGGACAATCACTCTGCAAGATAGAACCGTTTTTGTTTTAGAGCCAGATATTTCTCATAACACCCTATACTCCCATTCACTCAGGAATATCCAAACGCAGCTTTTAGAAGAAACGTGTTTCTAACTCACTGAATCTAAACATATACGCAGCTTCCTAAGGTTAATGAAAACACAGCAGAGCAGTATCAAAGAGACGTTTCTCCTGTGGTTTAGATGCGATCTTACCGCTAATACTTATGAGCCTTAATATGGTTGGATATATCTCTTTCCAGATTCTCCAAAGAAAGGGTTTCTGAACTGCTACATTCACACATCTGTTTATCTCTGTACGTTGAATATACAGCTTGACAATCATTCTGCTTTGTAGATCCATTTTCGTTTTAGAGCCAGATATTTCTCATCACACCCTGTACTCCCATTCACTCAGGAATATCCAAATACCCGTTTTAGTAGAAACGTGTTTCTAACTCGCTGAATCTAAACATAGATGCAACTTTCTAAGGTAAACGAACACAGAGCAGAGCAGTTTGAAACAGACGTTTCTCCTGTGGTTTATACGCGATCTTACCGCTAATTCTTTTGAGCCTGTATATGGCTGGAAATATCTCTTTCCAGATTCTCCAAAGAAAGGTCTTCTGAACTGCTACATTCACACATCTGTTTAACTCTGAAAGTTGAATATACATCTTGACAATCGTTCTACTACATAGCTCCATTTTTGTTTTAGAGCCAGATATTTCTCATTACACCCTATACTCCAATTCACTCAGGAATATCCAAACGCAGCTTTTAGAAGAAACGTGTTTGTAACTCGCTGAATCTAAACATAGATGCAACTTCCTAATGTGAACAAACACAAAGCAGAGTAGTTTGAACTAGCCGTTTCTCCTGTGTTTTAAACGCAGAATCACTGCTAGTTCTTATATGCCTGCATATGGCTGGAAATATCTGTTACCAGATTCTCCAACGAAAAGATTCCTGAACTGCTGCACACACACATCACTTTAACTCTGTAAGTTGATTGCGCAGCTTGACAAACATTCTGCTAGATAGCTGCTTTTTTGTTTTAGAGCAACATAGTTCTCATTACAGCCTATAGTCTCATTCACTCTGGAATATCCAAACGCAGCTTTTAGAATAAACGTGTTTCTTACTCGCTGAATCTAAACATAGATGCAACTTCCTAAGGTGAATGAACACAAAGCAGAACATTTTGAACTAGACGTTTCTCCTGTGTTTTAAACGCAGTCTTACTGCTAGTTCTGATATGCCTGAATATGGCTGGAAAAATCTGTTTCCAGATTCTCCAAAGAAAAGATTTCTGAACTGCTGCAAACACACGTCAGTTTAACTCAGTAAGAAGATTGTACAGCTTGACAACCATTCTGCTAGATATCTGCGTTTTTGATTTAGAGCAAGATATTTCTCATTACAGACTACAGTCTCATTCACTCCGGAATATCCAAACGCAGCTTTTGGAAGGAACGTGTTTCTAACTCACTGAATCTAAACATATATGCAGCTTCCTAAGGTAAATAAAACACAGCAGAGCAGTTTCAAAGAGACGTTTCTCCTGTGGTTTAGATGCGATCTTACCGCTAATACTTATGAGCCTTAATATGGTTGGATATATCTCTTTCCAGATTCTCCA